>NC_060965.1:8166754-8251754 GCF_910589235.1 Vespa crabro
ATTGTTGTTATTGTAGTTATTATTGTTATTATTGTTGTTATTGTTAATGTTGTTATTATTGTTATTGTTGTTATTATTATTATTGTTGTTATTGTTGTTATTACTGTTATTATTGTTGTTATTGTTAATGTGGTTATTATTGTTATTGTTGTTATTGTTGTTATTGTTGTTGTTATTGTTATAGTTGTTATTGTTGTTATTATTGTTACTATTGTTATTGTTGTTAATATTGTTATTTTTGTTATTGTTGTTATTATTGTTCTTATTGTTTTTATGGATATTGTTGTAATTATTGTTATTGTTGTTATTGTTGTTATTGTTGTTATTATTGTTATTATTGTTATTATTGTTATTATTGTTATTGTTATTGCCATTATTGTTATTATTGTTATTATTGTTATTATTGTTCTTATTGCTATTATTGTTATTATTGTTATTAGTGTTATTAATGTTATTACTGTTATTATTGTTGTTATTATTAATGTGGTTATTATTGTTATTGTTGTTATTGTTGTTGTTATTGTTATAGTTCTTATTGTTGTTATTATTGTTACTACTGTTATTGTTGTTAATATTGTTATTTTTGTTATTGTTGTTATTATTGTTGTTATTGTATTTATGGTTATTGTTGTAATTATTGTTATTGTTGTTATTGTTGTTATTGTTGTTGTTATTGTTGTTATTGTTTTTATTGTTATTGTGGTTATTATTGTTATTGTTGTTATCAGTATTATTGTTATTGTTGTTATTATTGCTATTGTTATTGTTGTTATTGTTGTTATTATTGTTATTGTTGTTATTATTATTATTATTGTTATTAATGTTATATTGTTATTATTGTTATTGTTGTTATTGTTATTATTGTTATTGTTGTTATTGTTGTTATTGTTGTTATTAATGTTATTGTTGTTATTGTTGTTATTATTGTTATTTTTATTGTTGTTATTCTTCTTATTATTATTATTATTGTTATTATTGTTATTGTTGTTATTATTGTTATTATTGTTGTTATTGTTATTGTTGTTATTATTCTTATTATTGTTGTTATTGTTATTATTGTTGTAATTGATTTTGTTGTTATTATTGTTGTTATTATTGTTATTGTTGTTTTTGTTAGTATTGTTATTATTGTTATTGTTGTTATTGTTGATATTGTTGTTAATGTTGTTATTATTGTTATTGCTGTTATTGTTATTATTGTTATCATTGTTATTATTGTTATTGTTGTTATTGTTATTATTGTTATTGTTATTGTTATTATAGTTATTATTGCTATTGTTGTTATTGTTGTTATTGTTATTGTTGTTATTATTGTTATTGTTGTTATTGTTATTATTGTTATTATTGTTATTATTGTTATTATTGTTATTGTTATTGTTATTATTGTTATTATTGTTATTATTGTTATTATTGTTCTTATTGCTATTATTGTTATTATTGTTATTAGTGTTATTAATGTTATTATCGGTATTGTTGTTATTTTTGTTATTGTTGTTATTATTTTTATTATAGTTATTGTTGTTATTATTGTTATTGTTGTTATTGTTGTTATTATTGTTATTATTGTTATTATTATTATTATTGTTATTAATGTTATATTGTTATTATTGTTATTATTGTTATTGTTATTGTCATTATTATTATTGTTGTTATTATTGTAATTATTATTATTATTGTTATTGTTGTTATTATTGTTATTGTTATTATTGTTATTATTATTATTATTATTATTATTATTATTATTATTATTATTATCCTAATTGTTATTAATGTTTTTATTATTATTGTTATTATTATTTTTGTTGTTATTGGTGTTGTTGTTATTAATATTATTATTATTATTATTATTATTATTATTGTTATTATTATTTGTTATTAATGTTATTATTGTTATTATTGTTATTATTGTTATTATTGTTATTATTGTTATTGTTATTGTTATTATTATTATTGTTGTTATTATTGTTATTATTGTTATTATTGTTATTATTGTTATCAGTATTATTGTTATTGTTGTTATTATTGCTATTGTTATTGTTGTTATTGTTGTTATTATTGTTATTGTTGTTATTATTATTATTATTGTTATTAATGTTATATTGTTATTATTGTTATTGTTGTTATTGTTATTATTGTTATTGTTGTTATTGTTGTTATTGTTGTTATTAATGTTATTGTTGTTATTGTTGTTATTATTGTTATTTTTATTGTTGTTATTCTTCTTATTATTATTATTATTGTTATTATTGTTATTGTTGTTATTATTGTTATTATTGTTGTTATTGTTATTGTTGTTATTATTCTTATTATTGTTGTTATTGTTATTATTGTTATAATTGATTTTGTTGTTATTATTGTTGTTATTATTGTTATTGTTGTTTTTGTTAGTATTGTTATTATTGTTATTGTTGTTATTGTTGATATTATTGTTATTATTGTTATTATTGTTATTATTGTTATTATTGTTATTGTTGTTATTGTTGTTATTATTGTTATTATTGTTATTGTTGTTATTATTATTATTGTTGTTATTGTTGTTATTACTGTTATTGTTGTTATTGTTGTTATTGTTGTTATTTTTGTTGTTATTGTTATAGTTATTGTTGTTATTATTCTTATTATTATTGTTACTGTTATTATTGTTATTATTGATATTATTGTTATTATTGTTATTGTTATTGTTGTTATTATTGTTATTGTTATTGTTATTATTGTTATTATTGTTATTATTGTTATTATTGTTATTATTGTTATTATTGTTCTTATTGCTATTATTGTTATTATTGTTATTATTGTTATTAGTGTTATTAATGTTATTATCGTTATTGTTGTTACTGTTGTTAATGTTGTTATTATTTTTATTATAGTTATTGTTGTTATTGTTGTTATTATTGTTATTATTGTTATTATTATTATTATTATTAACGTTATATTGTTATTATTGTTATTGTTGTTATTGTTGTTATTATTGTTGTTATTGTTGTTATTATTGTTATTATTGTTCTTATTGTTATTGATGTTATTATTGTTATTGTTGCTATTGTTGATATTGTTGTTATTGTTATTGTTGTTATTATTGTTATTGTTGTTATTGTTATTATTGTTATTATTGTTATTATTGTTATTGTTGATATTATTGTTATTATTGTTATTATTGTTATTATTGTTATTATTGTTATTGTTGTTATTGTTGTTATTATTGTTATTATTGTTATTGTTGTTATTATTATTATTGTTGTTATTGTTGTTATTACTGTTATTGTTGTTATTGTTGTTATTATTGTTATTATTGTTGTTATTGTTATTGTTGTTATTATTCTTATTATTGTTGTTATTGTTATTATTGTTATAATTGATTTTGTTGTTATTATTGTTGTTATTATTGTTATTGTTGTTTTTGTTAGTATTGTTATTATTGTTATTGTTGTTATTGTTGATATTATTGTTATTATTGTTATTATTGTTATTATTGTTATTATTGTTATTGTTGTTATTGTTGTTATTATTGTTATTATTGTTATTGTTGTTATTATTATTATTGTTGTTATTGTTGTTATTACTGTTATTGTTGTTATTGTTGTTATTGTTGTTATTTTTGTTGTTATTGTTATAGTTATTGTTGTTATTATTCTTATTATTATTGTTACTGTTATTATTGTTATTATTGATATTATTGTTATTATTGTTATTGTTATTGTTGTTATTATTGTTATTGTTATTGTTATTATTGTTATTATTGTTATTATTGTTATTATTGTTATTATTGTTATTATTGTTTTTATTGCTATTATTGTTATTATTGTTATTATTGTTATTAGTGTTATTAATGTTATTATCGTTATTGTTGTTACTGTTGTTATTGTTGTTATTATTTTTATTATAGTTATTGTTGTTATTGTTGTTATTATTGTTATTATTGTTATTATTATTATTATTATTAACGTTATATTGTTATTATTGTTATTGTTGTTATTGTTGTTATTATTGTTGTTATTGTTGTTATTATTGTTATTATTGTTCTTATTGTTATTGATGTTATTATTGTTATTGTTGCTATTGTTGATATTGTTGTTATTGTTATTGTTGTTATTATTGTTATTGTTGTTATTGTTATTATTGTTATTATTGTTATTATTGTTATTATTGTTATTATTGTTATTATTTTTATTAGTGTTATTAATGTTATTACTGTTATTATTGTTGTTATTATTAATGTGGTTATTATTGTTATTGTTGTTATTGTTGTTGTTATTGTTATAGTTCTTATTGTTGTTATTATTGTTACTACTGTTATTGTTGTTAATATTGTTATTTTTGTTATTGTTGTTATTATTGTTGTTATTGTATTTATGGTTATTGTTGTAATTATTGTTATTGTTGTTATTGTTGTTATTGTTGTTGTTATTGTTGTTATTGTTTTTATTGTTATTGTGGTTATTATTGTTATTGTTGTTATCAGTATTATTGTTATTGTTGTTATTATTGCTATTGTTATTGTTGTTATTGTTGTTATTATTGTTATTGTTGTTATTATTATTATTATTGTTATTAATGTTATATTGTTATTATTGTTATTGTTGTTATTGTTATTATTGTTATTGTTGTTATTGTTGTTATTGTTGTTATTAATGTTATTGTTGTTATTGTTGTTATTATTGTTATTTTTATTGTTGTTATTCTTCTTATTATTATTATTATTGTTATTATTGTTATTGTTGTTATTATTGTTATTATTGTTGTTATTGTTATTGTTGTTATTATTCTTATTATTGTTGTTATTGTTATTATTGTTATAATTGATTTTGTTGTTATTATTGTTGTTATTATTGTTATTGTTGTTTTTGTTAGTATTGTTATTATTGTTATTGTTGTTATTGTTGATATTGTTGTTAATGTTGTTATTATTGTTATTGCTGTTATTGTTATTATTGTTATCATTGTTATTATTGTTATTGTTGTTATTGTTATTATTGTTATTGTTATTGTTATTATAGTTATTATTGCTATTGTTGTTATTGTTGTTATTGTTATTGTTGTTATTATTGTTATTGTTGTTATTGTTATTATTGTTATTATTGTTATTATTGTTATTATTGTTATTATTGTTATTGTTAATGTTATTATTGTTATTATTGTTATTATTGTTATTATTGTTCTTATTGCTATTATTGTTATTATTGTTATTAGTGTTATTAATGTTATTATCGGTATTGTTGTTATTTTTGTTATTGTTGTTATTATTTTTATTATAGTTATTGTTGTTATTATTGTTATTGTTGTTATTGTTGTTATTATTGTTATTATTGTTATTATTATTATTATTGTTATTAATGTTATATTGTTATTATTGTTATTATTGTTATTGTTATTGTCATTATTATTATTGTTGTTATTATTGTTATTATTATTATTATTGTTATTGTTGTTATTATTGTTATTGTTATTATTGTTATTATTATTATTATTATTATTATTATTATTATTATTATCCTAATTGTTATTAATGTTTTTATTATTATTGTTATTATTATTTTTGTTGTTATTGGTGTTGTTGTTATTAATATTATTATTATTATTATTATTATTATTATTGTTATTATTATTTGTTATTAATGTTATTATTGTTATTACTGTTATTATTGTTATTATTGTTATTATTGTTATTGTTATTGTTATTATTATTATTGTTGTTATTATTGTTATTATTGTTATTATTGTTATTATTGTTATCAGTATTATTGTTATTGTTGTTATTATTGCTATTGTTATTGTTGTTATTGTTGTTATTATTGTTATTGTTGTTATTATTATTATTATTGTTATTAATGTTATATTGTTATTATTGTTATTGTTGTTATTGTTATTATTGTTATTGTTGTTATTGTTGTTATTGTTGTTATTAATGTTATTGTTGTTATTGTTGTTATTATTGTTATTTTTATTGTTGTTATTCTTCTTATTATTATTATTATTGTTATTATTGTTATTGTTGTTATTATTGTTATTATTGTTGTTATTGTTATTGTTGTTATTATTCTTATTATTGTTGTTATTGTTATTATTGTTATAATTGATTTTGTTGTTATTATTGTTGTTATTATTGTTATTGTTGTTTTTGTTAGTATTGTTATTATTGTTATTGTTGTTATTGTTGATATTATTGTTATTATTGTTATTATTGTTATTATTGTTATTATTGTTATTGTTGTTATTGTTGTTATTATTGTTATTATTGTTATTGTTGTTATTATTATTATTGTTGTTATTGTTGTTATTACTGTTATTGTTGTTATTGTTGTTATTGTTGTTCTTTTTGTTGTTATTGTTATAGTTATTGTTGTTATTATTCTTATTATTATTGTTACTGTTATTATTGTTATTATTGATATTATTGTTATTATTGTTATTGTTATTGTTGTTATTATTGTTATTGTTATTGTTATTATTGTTATTATTGTTATTATTGTTATTGTTGTTATTATTGTTATTATTGTTCTTATTGCTATTATTGTTATTATTGTTATTATTGTTATTAGTGTTATTAATGTTATTATCGTTATTGTTGTTACTGTTGTTATTGTTGTTATTATTTTTATTATAGTTATTGTTGTTATTGTTGTTATTATTGTTATTATTGTTATTATTATTATTATTATTAACGTTATATTGTTATTATTGTTATTGTTGTTATTGTTGTTATTATTGTTGTTATTGTTGTTATTATTGTTATTATTGTTCTTATTGTTATTGATGTTATTATTGTTATTGTTGCTATTGTTGATATTGTTGTTATTGTTATTGTTGTTATTATTGTTATTGTTGTTATTGTTATTATTGTTATTATTGTTATTATTGTTATTGTTGATATTATTGTTATTATTGTTATTATTGTTATTATTGTTATTATTGTTATTGTTGTTATTGTTGTTATTATTGTTATTATTGTTATTGTTGTTATTATTATTATTGTTGTTATTGTTGTTATTACTGTTATTGTTGTTATTGTTGTTATTATTGTTATTATTGTTGTTATTGTTTTTGTTGTTATTATTCTTATTATTGTTGTTATTGTTATTATTGTTATAATTGATTTTGTTGTTATTATTGTTGTTATTATTGTTATTGTTGTTTTTGTTAGTATTGTTATTATTGTTATTGTTGTTATTGTTGATATTATTGTTATTATTGTTATTATTGTTATTATTGTTATTATTGTTATTGTTGTTATTGTTGTTATTATTGTTATTATTGTTATTGTTGTTATTATTATTAATGTTGTTATTGTTGTTATTACTGTTATTGTTGTTATTGTTGTTATTGTTGTTATTTTTGTTGTTATTGTTATAGTTATTGTTGTTATTATTCTTATTATTATTGTTACTGTTATTATTGTTATTATTGATATTATTGTTATTATTGTTATTGTTATTGTTGTTATTATTGTTATTGTTATTGTTATTATTGTTATTATTGTTATTATTGTTATTATTGTTATTATTGTTATTATTGTTCTTATTGCTATTATTGTTATTATTGTTATTATTGTTATTAGTGTTATTAATGTTATTATCGTTATTGTTGTTACTGTTGTTATTGTTGTTATTATTTTTATTATAGTTATTGTTGTTATTGTTGTTATTATTGTTATTATTGTTATTATTATTATTATTATTAACGTTATATTGTTATTATTGTTAATGTTGTTATTGTTGTTATTATTGTTGTTATTGTTGTTATTATTGTTATTATTGTTCTTATTGTTATTGATGTTATTATTGTTATTGTTGCTATTGTTGATATTGTTGTTATTGTTATTGTTGTTATTATTGTTATTGTTCTTATTGTTATTATTGTTATTATTGTTATTATTGTTATTATTGTTATTATTGTTATTATTTTTATTATTTTTATTGTTATTGTTATTATTATTGTTATTGTTATTGTTGTTATTATTGTTATTGTTATTGTTATTATTGTTATTGTTGTTATTGTTGTTATTATTGTTATTATTGTTATTATTGCTATTAATGTTATATTGTTATTATTGTTATTGTTGTTATTGTTGTTATTATTGTTATTATTGTTATTGTTGTTATTATTATTATTGTTGTTATTGTTGTTATTACTGTTATTGTTGTTATTGTTGTTATTATTGTTATTTTTGTTATTATTGTTGTTATTGATATTGTTGTTATTATTCTTATTATTGTTGTTATTGTTATTATTGTTATTATTGATATTGTTGTTATTATTGTTATTGTTGTTTTTGTTATTGTTATTATTGTTATTATTGTTAGTATTGTTATTATTGTTCTTATTGATATTATTGTTACTATTGTTATTAGTGTTATTAATGTTATTATCGTTATTGTTGTTATTGTTGTTATTGTTGTTATTGTTGTTATTATTGTTATTGTTGTTATTGTTGTTATTATTGTTATTGTTGTTATTGTAGTTATTATTGTTATTATTGTTGTTATTGTTAATGTTGTTATTATTGTTATTGTTGTTATTATTATTATTGTTGTTATTGTTGTTATTACTGTTATTATTGTTGTTATTGTTAATGTGGTTATTATTGTTATTGTTGTTATTGTTGTTATTGTTGTTGTTATTGTTATAGTTGTTATTGTTGTTATTATTGTTACTATTGTTATTGTTGTTATTGTTCTTATTGTTGTTGTTATTGTTATAGTTGTTATTGTTGTTATTATTGTTACTATTGTTATTGTTGTTAATATTGTTATTTTTGTTATTGTTGTTATTATTGTTCTTATTGTTTTTATGGATATTGTTGTAATTATTGTTATTGTTGTTATTGTTGTTCTTATTGCTATTATTGTTATTATTGTTATTAGTGTTATTGTTATTGCTATTATTGTTATTATTGTTATTATTGTTATTATTGTTCTTATTGCTATTATTGTTATTATTGTTATTAGTGTTATTAATGATATTACTGTTATTATTGTTGTTATTATTAATGTGGTTATTATTGTTATTGTTGTTATTGTTGTTGTTATTGTTATAGTTCTTATTGTTGTTATTATTGTTACTACTGTTATTGTTGTTAATATTGTTATTTTTGTTATTGTTGTTATTATTGTTGTTATTGTATTTATGGTTATTGTTGTAATTATTGTTATAGTTGTTATTGTTGTTATTGTTGTTGTTATAGTTGTTATTGTTTTTATTGTTATTGTGGTTATTATTGTTATTGTTGTTATTGTTATTATTGTTATTATTGCTATTGTTGTTATTGTTGTTATTGTTATTGTTGTTATTATTGTTATTGTTGTTATTGTTATTATTGTTATTATTGTTATTATTGTTATTATTGTTATTGTTATTGTTATTATTGTTATTATTGTTATTATTGTTATTATTGTTCTTATTGCTATTATTGTTATTATTGTTATTAGTGTTATTAATGTTATTATCGGTATTGTTGTTATTGTTGTTATTGTTGTTAATATTTTTATTATAGTTATTGTTGTTATTATTGTTATTGTTGTTATTGATGTTATTATTGTTATTATTGTTATTATTATTATTATTGTTATTAATGTTATATTGTTATTATTGTTATTATTGTTATTGTTATTGTCATTATTATTATTGTTGTTATTATTGTTATTATTATTATTATTGTTATTGTTGTTATTATTGTTATTGTTATTATTGTTATTATTATTATTATTATTATTATTATTATTATTATCCTAATTGTTATTAATGTTTTTATTATTATTGTTATTATTATTTTTGTTGTTATTGGTGTTGTTGTTATTAATATTATTATTATTATTATTATTATTATTATTGTTATTATTGTTATTGTTGTTATTATTTGTTATTAATGTTATTATTGTTATTATTGTTATTATTGTTATTATTGTTATTATTGTTATTGTTATTGTTATTATTATTATTGTTGTTATTATTGTTATTATTGTTATTATTGTTATTATTTTTATCAGTATTATTGTTATTGTTGTTATTATTGCTATTGTTATTGTTGTTATTGTTGTTATTATTGTTATTGTTGTTATTATTATTATTATTGTTATTAATGTTATATTGTTATTATTGTTATTGTTGTTATTGTTATTATTGTTATTGTTGTTATTGTTGTTATTGTTGTTATTAATGTTATTGTTGTTATTGTTGTTATTATTGTTATTTTTATTGTTGTTATTCTTCTTATTATTATTATTATTGTTATTATTGTTATTGTTGTTATTATTGTTATTATTGTTGTTATTGTTAATGTGGTTATTATTGTTATTGTTGTTATTGTTGTTATTGTTGTTGTTATTGTTATAGTTGTTATTGTTGTTATTATTGTTACTATTGTTATTGTTGTTAATATTGTTATTTTTGTTATTGTTGTTATTATTGTTCTTATTGTTTTTATGGATATTGTTGTAATTATTGTTATTGTTGTTATTGTTGTTATTGTTGTTATTATTGTTATTATTGTTATTATTGTTATTATTGTTATTGTTATTGCTATTATTGTTATTATTGTTATTATTGTTATTATTGTTCTTATTGCTATTATTGTTATTATTGTTATTAGTGTTATTAATGTTATTACTGTTATTATTGTTGTTATTATTAATGTGGTTATTATTGTTATTGTTGTTATTGTTGTTGTTATTGTTATAGTTCTTATTGTTGTTATTATTGTTACTACTGTTATTGTTGTTAATATTGTTATTTTTGTTATTGTTGTTATTATTGTTGTTATTGTATTTATGGTTATTGTTGTAATTATTGTTATTGTTGTTATTGTTGTTATTGTTGTTGTTATTGTTGTTATTGTTTTTATTGTTATTGTGGTTATTATTGTTATTATTGTTATTATAATTATTATTGTAATTAATGTTATATTGTTATTATTGTTATTATTGTTATTATTGTTATTATTGTTATTGTTATTGTTATTATTGTTATTATTGTTAGTATTGTTATTAATGTTCTTATTGCTTTATTGTTATTATTGTTATTAGTGTTATTAATGTTATAATCGTTATTGTTGTTATTGTTGTCATTGTTGTTATTGTTGTTATTATTGTTATTGTTGTTATTGTTGTTATTATTGTTATTGTTGTTATTGTAGTTATTATTGTTGTTATTGTTGTTATTGTTTTGTTGTTATTATTGTTATTGTTATTGTTATTATTGTTATTATTGTTATTGTTATTGCTGTTATTATTGTTATTGTTATTGTTATTATTGTTATTGTTGTTATTATTGTTATTTTTATTGTTGTTATTCTTCTTATTATTATTATTATTGTTATTATTGTTATTGTTGTTATTATTGTTATTATTGTTCTTATTGTTATTGATGTTATTATTGTTATTGTTGCTATTGTTGATATTGTTGTTATTGTTATTGTTGTTATTATTGTTATTGTTGTTATTGTTATTATTGTTATTATTGTTATTATTGTTATTATTGTTATTATTGTTATTATTTTTATTATTTTTATTGTTATTGTTGTTATTATTGTTATTGTTATTGTTGTTATTATTGTTATTGTTATTGTTATTATTGTTATTGTTGTTATTGTTGTTATTATTGTTATTATTGTTATTATTGTTATTAATGTTATATTGTTATTATTGTTATTGTTGTTATTGTTGTTATTATTGTTATTATTGTTATTGTTGTTATTATTATTATTGTTGTTATTGTTGTTATTACTGTTATTGTTGTTATTGTTGTTATTATTGTTATTTTTGTTATTATTGTTGTTATTGATATTGTTGTTATTATTCTTATTATTGTTGTTATTGTTATTATTGTTATTATTGATATTGTTGTTATTATTGTTATTGTTGTTTTTGTTATTGTTATTATTGTTATTATTGTTAGTATTGTTATTATTGTTCTTATTGATATTATTGTTACTATTGTTATTAGTGTTATTAATGTTATTATCGTTATTGTTGTTATTGTTGTCATTGTTGTTATTGTTGTTATTATTGTTATTGTTGTTATTGTTGTTATTATTGTTATTGTTGTTATTGTAGTTATTATTGTTATTATTGTTGTTATTGTTAATGTTGTTATTATTGTTATTGTTGTTATTATTATTATTGTTGTTATTGTTGTTATTACTGTTATTATTGTTGTTATTGTTAATGTGGTTATTATTGTTATTGTTGTTATTGTTGTTATTGTTGTTGTTATTGTTATAGTTGTTATTGTTGTTATTATTGTTACTATTGTTATTGTTGTTATTGTTGTTATTGTTGTTGTTATTGTTATAGTTGTTATTGTTGTTATTATTGTTACTATTGTTATTGTTGTTAATATTGTTATTTTTGTTATTGTTGTTATTATTGTTCTTATTGTTTTTATGGATATTGTTGTAATTATTGTTATTGTTGTTATTGTTGTTCTTATTGCTATTATTGTTATTATTGTTATTACTGTTATTGTTATTGCTATTATTGTTATTATTGTTATTATTGTTATTATTGTTCTTATTGCTATTATTGTTATTATTGTTATTAGTGTTATTAATGTTATTACTGTTATTATTGTTGTTATTATTAATGTGGTTATTATTGTTATTGTTGTTATTGTTGTTGTTATTGTTATAGTTCTTATTGTTGTTATTATTGTTACTACTGTTATTGTTGTTAATATTGTTATTTTTGTTATTGTTGTTATTATTGTCGTTATTGTATTTATGGTTATTGTTGTAATTATTGTTATAGTTGTTATTGTTGTTATTGTTGTTGTTATAGTTGTTATTGTTTTTATTGTTATTGTGGTTATTATTGTTATTGTTGTTATTGTTATTATTGTTATTATTGCTATTGTTGTTATTGTTGTTATTGTTATTGTTGTTATTATTGTTATTGTTGTTATTGTTATTATTGTTATTATTGTTATTATTGTTATTATTGTTATTGTTATTGATATTATTGTTATTATTGTTATTATTGTTATTATTGTTCTTATTGCTATTATTGTTATTATTGTTATTAGTGTTATTAATGTTATTATCGGTATTGTTGTTATTGTTGTTATTGTTGTTATTATTTTTATTATAGTTATTGTTGTTATTATTGTTATTGTTGTTATTGATGTTATTATTGTTATTATTGTTATTATTATTATTATTGTTATTAATGTTATATTGTTATTATTGTTATTATTGTTATTGTTATTGTCATTATTATTATTGTTGTTATTATTGTTATTATTATTATTATTGTTATTGTTGTTATTATTGTTATTGTTATTATTGTTATTATTATTATTATTATTATTATTATTATTATTATCCTAATTGTTATTAATGTTTTTATTATTATTGTTATTATTATTTTTGTTGTTATTGGTGTTGTTGTTATTAATATTATTATTATTATTATTATTATTATTGTTATTATTGTTATTGTTGTTATTATTTGTTATTAATGTTATTATTGTTATTATTGTTATTATTGTTATTATTGTTATTATTGTTATTGTTATTGTTATTATTATTATTGTTGTTATTATTGTTATTATTGTTATTATTGTTATTATTGTTATCAGTATTATTGTTATTGTTGTTATTATTGCTATTGTTATTGTTGTTATTGTTGTTATTATTGTTATTGTTGTTATTATTATTATTATTGTTATTAATGTTATATTGTTATTATTGTTATTGTTGTTATTGTTATTATTGTTATTGTTGTTATTGTTGTTATTGTTGTTATTAATGTTATTGTTGTTATTGTTGTTATTATTGTTATTTTTATTGTTGTTATTCTTCTTATTATTATTATTATTGTTATTATTGTTATTGTTGTTATTATTGTTATTATTGTTGTTATTGTTAATGTGGTTATTATTGTTATTGTTGTTATTGTTGTTGTTATTGTTATAGTTGTTATTGTTGTTATTATTGTTACTATTGTTATTGTTGTTAATATTGTTATTTTTGTTATTGTTGTTATTATTGTTCTTATTGTTTTTATGGATATTGTTGTAATTATTGTTATTGTTGTTATTGTTGTTATTGTTGTTATTATTGTTATTATTGATATTATTGTTATTATTGTTATTGTTATTGCTATTATTGTTATTATTGTTATTATTGTTATTATTGTTCTTATTGCTATTATTGTTATTATTGTTATTAGTGTTATTAATGTTATTACTGTTATTATTGTTGTTATTATTAATGTGGTTATTATTGTTATTGTTGTTATTGTTGTTGTTATTGTTATAGTTCTTATTGTTGTTATTATTGTTACTACTGTTATTGTTGTTAATATTGTTATTTTTGTTATTGTTGTTATTATTGTTGTTATTGTATTTATGGTTATTGTTGTAATTATTGTTATTGTTGTTATTGTTTTTATTGTTGTTGTTATTGTTGTTATTGTTTTTATTGTTATTGTGGTTATTATTGTTATTATTGTTATTATAATTATTATTGTAATTAATGTTATATTGTTATTATTGTTATTATTGTTATTATTGTTATTATTGTTATTGTTATTGTTATTATTGTTATTATTGTTAGTATTGCTATTAATGTTCTTATTGCTTTATTGTTATTATTGTTATTAGTGTTATTAATGTTATAATCGTTATTGTTGTTATTATTGTTATTGTTGTTATTGTTGTTATTATTGTTATTGTTGTTATTGTAGTTATTATTGTTGTTATTGTTGTTATTGTTTTGTTGTTATTATTGTTATTGTTATTGTTATTATTGTTATTATTGTTATTGTTATTGCTGTTATTATTGTTATTGTTATTGTTATTATTGTTATTGTTGTTATTATTGTTATTTTTATTGTTGTTATTCTTCTTATTATTATTATTATTGTTATTATTGTTATTGTTGTTATTATTGTTATTATTGTTCTTATTGTTATTGATGTTATTATTGTTATTGTTGCTATTGTTGATATTGTTGTTATTATTGTTATTATTGTTGTTATTGTTATTGCTGTTATTATTCTTATTATTGTTGTTATTGTTATTATTGTATTTATTGATTTTGTTGTTATTATTGTTGTTATTATTGTTATTGTTGTTTTTGTTAGTATTGTTATTATTGTTATTATTGTTCTTATTGCTATTATTGTTATTATTGTTATTATTGTTATTAGTGTTATTAATGTTATTATCGTTATTGTTGTTACTGTTGTTATTGTTGTTATTATTTTTATTATAATTATTGTTGTTATTGTTGTTATTATTGTTATTATTGTTATTATTATTATTATTATTAACGTTATATTGTTATTATTGTTATTGTTGTTATTGTTGTTATTATTGTTGTTATTGTTGTTATTATTGTTATTATTGTTCTTATTGTTATTGATGTCATTATTGTTATTGTTGCTATTGTTGATATTGTTGTTATTGTTATTGTTGTTATAATTGTTATTGTTGTTATTGTTATTATTGTTATTATTGTTATTATTGTTATTATTGTTATTATTGTTATTATTTTTATTGTTATTGTTGTTATTATTGTTATTGTTATTGTTGTTATTATTGTTATTGTTATTGTTATTATTGTTATTGTTGTTATTGTTGTTATTATTGTTATTATTGTTATTATAATTATTATTGTTATTAATGTTATATTGTTATTATTGTTATTGTTGTTATTGTTGTTATTATTGTTATTATTGTTATTGTTGTTATTATTATTATTGTTGTTATTGTTGTTATTACTGTTATTGTTGTTATTGTTGTTATTATTGTTATTTTTGTTATTATTGTTGTTATTGATATTGTTGTTATTATTCTTATTATTGTTGTTATTGTTATTATTGTTATTATTGATATTGTTGTTATTATTGTTATTGTTGTTTTTGTTATTGTTATTATTGTTATTATTGTTAGTATTGTTATTATTGTTCTTATTGCTATTATTGTTACTATTGTTATTAGTGTTATTAATGTTATTATCGTTATTGTTGTTATTGTTGTCATTGTTGTTATTGTTGTTATTATTGTTATTGTTGTTATTGTTGTTATTATTGTTATTGTTGTTATTGTAGTTATTATTGTTATTATTGTTGTTATTGTTAATGTTGTTATTATTGTTATTGTTGTTATTATTATTATTGTTGTTATTGTTGTTATTACTGTTATTATTGTTGTTATTGTTAATGTGGTTATTATTGTTATTGTTGTTATTGTTGTTATTGTTGTTGTTATTGTTATAGTTGTTATTGTTGTTATTATTGTTACTATTGTTATTGTTGTTATTGTTGTTATTGTTGTTGTTATTGTTATAGTTGTTATTGTTGATATTATTGTTACTATTGTTATTGTTGTTAATATTGTTATTTTTGTTATTGTTGTTATTATTGTTCTTATTGTTTTTATGGATATTGTTGTAATTATTGTTATTGTTGTTATTGTTGTTCTTATTGCTATTATTGTTATTATTGTTATTAGTGTTATTGTTATTGCTATTATTGTTATTATTGTTATTATTGTTATTATTGTTCTTATTGCTATTATTGTTATTATTGTTATTAGTGTTATTAATGTTATTATCGGTATTGTTGTTATTGTTGTTATTGTTGTTATTGTTGTTATTATTTTTATTATAGTTATTGTTGTTATTATTGTTATTGTTGTTATTGTTGTTATTATTGTTATTATTGTTATTATTATTATTATTGTTATTAATGTTATATTGTTATTATTGTTATTATTGTTATTGTTATTGTCATTATTATTATTGTTGTTATTATTGTTATTATTATTATTATTGTTATTGTTGTTATTATTGTTATTGTTATTATTGTTATTATTATTATTTTTATTATTATTATTATTATCCTAATTGTTATTAATGTTTTTATTATTATTGTTATTATTATTTTTGTTGTTATTGGTGTTGTTGTTATTAATATTATTATTATTATTATTATTATTATTATTGTTATTATTGTTATTGTTGTTATTATTTGTTATTAATGTTATTATTGTTATTATTGTTATTATTGTTATTATTGTTATTATTGTTATTGTTATTGTTATTATTATTATTGTTGTTATTATTGTTATTATTGTTATTATTGTTATTATTGTTATCAGTATTATTGTTATTGTTGTTATTATTGCTATTGTTATTGTTGTTATTGTTGTTATTATTGTTATTGTTGTTATTATTATTATTATTGTTATTAATGTTATATTGTTATTATTGTTATTGTTGTTATTGTTATTATTGTTATTGTTGTTATTGTTGTTATTGTTGTTATTAATGTTATTGTTGTTATTGTTGTTATTATTGTTATTTTTATTGTTGTTATTCTTCTTATTATTATTATTACTGTTATTATTGTTATTGTTGTTATTATTGTTATTATTGTTGTTATTGTTAATGTGGTTATTATTGTTATTGTTGTTATTGTTGTTATTGTTGTTGTTATTGTTATAGTTGTTATTGTTGTTATTATTGTTACTATTGTTATTGTTGTTAATATTGTTATTTTTGTTATTGTTGTTATTATTGTTCTTATTATTTTTATGGATATTGTTGTAATTATTGTTATTGTTGTTATTGTTGTTATTGTTGTTATTATTGATATTATTGTTATTATTGTTATTATTGTTATTGTTATTGCTATTATTGTTATTATTGTTATTATTGTTATTATTGTTCTTATTGCTATTATTGTTATTATTGTTATTAGTGTTATTAATGTTATTACTGTTATTATTGTTGTTATTATTAATGTGGTTATTATTGTTATTGTTGTTATTGTTGTTGTTATTGTTATAGTTCTTATTGTTGTTATTATTGTTACTACTGTTATTGTTGTTAATATTGTTATTTTTGTTATTGTTGTTATTATTGTTGTTATTGTATTTATGGTTATTGTTGTAATTATTGTTATTGTTGTTATTGTTGTTATTGTTGTTGTTATTGTTGTTATTGTTTTTATTGTTATTGTGGTTATTATTGTTATTGTTGTTATTGTTATTATTGTTATTGTTATTGTTATTATAGTTATTATTGCTATTGTTGTTATTGTTGTTATTGTTATTGTTGTTATTATTGTTATTGTTGTTATTGTTATTATTGTTGTTATTGTTATTATTGTTATTATTGTTATTATTGTTATTATTGTTATTATTGTTATTGTTATTGTTATTATTATTATTGTTGTTATTATTGTTATTATTGTTATTATTGTTATTATTGTTATCAGTATTATTGTTATTGTTGTTATTATTGCTATTGTTATTGTTGTTATTGTTGTTATTATTGTTATTGTTGTTATTATTATTATTATTGTTATTTATGTTATATTGTTATTATTGTTATTGTTGTTATTGTTATTATTGTTATTGTTGTTATTATTGTTATTATTATTATTATTGTTATTGTTGTTATTATTGTTATTGTTATTATTGTTATTATTATTATTATTATTATTGTTGTTATTGTTGTTATTATTGTTATTATTGTTATTATTATTATTATTGTTATTAATGTTATATTGTTATTATTGTTATTATTGTTATTGTTATTGTCATTATTATTATTGTTGTTATTATTGTTATTATTATTATTATTGTTATTGTTGTTATTATTGTTATTGTTATTATTGTTATTATTATTATTATTATTATTATTATTATTATTATCCTAATTGTTATTAATGTTTTTATTATTATTGTTATTATTATTTTTGTTGTTATTGGTGTTGTTGTTATTAATATTATTATTATTATTATTATTATTATTATTGTTATTATTGTTATTGTTGTTATTATTTGTTATTAATGTTATTATTGTTATTATTGTTATTATTGTTATTATTGTTATTATTGTTATTGTTATTGTTATTATTATTATTGTTGTTATTATTGTTATTATTGTTATTATTGTTATTATTGTTATCAGTATTATTGTTATTGTTGTTATTATTGCTATTGTTATTGTTGTTATTGTTGTTATTATTGTTATTGTTGTTATTATTATTATTATTGTTATTAATGTTATATTGTTATTATTGTTATTGTTGTTATTGTTATTATTGTTATTGTTGTTATTGTTGTTATTGTTGTTATTAATGTTATTGTTGTTATTGTTGTTATTATTGTTATTTTTATTGTTGTTATTCTTCTTATTATTATTATTATTGATATTATTGTTATTGTTGTTATTATTTTTATTATTGTTGTTATTGTTATTGTTGTTATTATTCTTATTATTGTTGTTATTGTTATTATTGTTATAATTGATTTTGTTGTTATTATTGTTGTTATTATTGTTATTGTTGTTTTTGTTAGTATTGTTATTATTGTTATTGTTGTTATTGTTGATATTATTGTTATTATTGTTATTATTGTTATTATTGTTATTATTGTTATTGTTGTTATTGTTGTTATTATTGTTATTATTGTTATTGTTGTTATTATTATTATTGTTGTTATTGTTGTTATTACTGTTATTGTTGTTATTGTTGTTATTGTTGTTATTTTTGTTGTTATTGTTATAGTTATTGTTGTTATTATTCTTATTATTATTGTTACTGTTATTATTGTTATTATTGATATTATTGTTATTATTGTTATTGTTATTGTTGTTATTATTGTTATTGTTATTGTTATTATTGTTATTATTGTTATTATTGTTATTATTGTTATTATTGTTATTATTGTTCTTATTGCTATTATTGTTATTATTGTTATTATTGTTATTAGTGTTATTAATGTTATTATCGTTATTGTTGTTACTGTTGTTATTGTTGTTATTATTTTTATTATAGTTATTGTTGTTATTGTTGTTATTATTGTTATTATTGTTATTATTATTATTATTATTAACGTTATATTGTTATTATTGTTATTGTTGTTATTGTTGTTATTATTGTTGTTATTGTTGTTATTATTGTTATTATTGTTCTTATTGTTATTGATGTTATTATTGTTATTGTTGCTATTGTTGATATTGTTGTTATTGTTATTGTTGTTATTATTGTTATTGTTGTTATTGTTATTATTGTTATTATTGTTATTATTGTTATTATTGTTATTATTTTTATTGTTATTGTTGTTATTATTGTTATTGTTATTGTTGTTATTATTGTTATTGTTATTGTTATTATTGTTATTGTTGTTATTGTTGTTATTATTTTTATTATTGTTATTATAATTATTATTGTTATTAATGTTATATTGTTATTATTGTTATTGTTGTTATTGTTGTTATTATTGTTATTATTGTTATTGTTGTTATTATTATTATTGTTGTTATTGTTGTTATTACTGTTATTGTTGTTATTGTTGTTATTATTGTTATTTTTGTTATTATTGTTGTTATTGATATTGTTGTTATTATTCTTATTATTGTTGTTATTGTTATTACTGTTATTATTGATATTGTTGTTATTATTGTTATTGTTGTTTTTGTTATTGTTATTATTGTTATTATTGTTAGTATTGTTATTATTGTTCTTATTGCTATTATTGTTACTATTGTTATTAGTGTTATTAATGTTATTATCGTTATTGTTGTTATTGTTGTCATTGTTGTTATTGTTGTTATTATTGTTATTGTTGTTATTGTTGTTATTATTGTTATTGTTGTTATTGTAGTTATTATTGTTATTATTGTTGTTATTGTTAATGTTGTTATTATTGTTATTGTTGTTATTATTATTATTGTTGTTATTGTTGTTATTACTGTTATTATTGTTGTTATTGTTAATGTGGTTATTATTGTTATTGTTGTTATTGTTGTTATTGTTGTTGTTATTGTTATAGTTGTTATTGTTGTTATTATTGTTACTATTGTTATTGTTGTTATTGTTGTTATTGTTGTTGTTATTGTTATAGTTGTTATTGTTGATATTATTGTTACTATTGTTATTGTTGTTAATATTGTTATTTTTGTTATTGTTGTTATTATTGTTCTTATTGTTTTTATGGATATTGTTGTAATTATTGTTATTGTTGTTATTGTTGTTCTTATTGCTATTATTGTTATTATTGTTATTAGTGTTATTGTTATTGCTATTATTGTTATTATTGTTATTATTGTTATTATTGTTCTTATTGCTATTATTGTTATTATTGTTATTAGTGTTATTAATGTTATTACTGTTATTATTGTTGTTATTATTAATGTGGTTATTCTTGTTTTTGTTGTTATTGTTGTTGTTATTTTTATAGTTTTTATTGTTGTTATTATTGTTACTACTGTTATTGTTGTTAATATTGTTATTTTTGTTATTGTTGTTATTATTGTTGTTATTGTATTTATGGTTATTGTTGTAATTATTGTTATTGTTGTTATTGTTGTTATTGTTGTTGTTATTGTTGTTATTGTTTTTATTGTTATTGTGGTTATTATTGTTATTGTTGTTATTGTTATTATTGTTATTGTTATTGTTATTATAGTTATTATTGCTATTGTTGTTATTGTTGTTATTGTTATTGTTGTTATTATTGTTATTGTTGTTATTGTTATTATTGTTATTATTGTTATTATTGTTATTATTGTTATTATTGTTATTGTTATTGTTATTATTGTTATTATTGTTATTGTTATTGTTATTATTATTATTGTTGTTATTATTGTTATTATTGTTATTATTGTTATTATTGTTATCAGTATTATTGTTATTGTTGTTATTATTGCTATTGTTATTGTTGTTATTGTTGTTATTATTGTTATTGTTGTTATTATTATTATTATTGTTATTAATGTTATATTGTTATTATTGTTATTGTTGTTATTGTTATTATTGTTATTGTTGTTATTGTTGTTATTGTTGTTATTAATGTTATTGTTGTTATTGTTGTTATTATTGTTATTTTTATTGTTGTTATTCTTCTTATTATTATTATTATTGTTATTATTGTTATTGTTGTTATTATTGTTATTATTGTTGTTATTGTTAATGTGGTTATTATTGTTATTGTTGTTATTGTTGTTATTGTTGTTGTTATTGTTATAGTTGTTATTGTTGTTATTATTGTTACTATTGTTATTGTTGTTAATATTGTTATTTTTGTTATTGTTGTTATTATTGTTCTTATTGTTTTTATGGATATTGTTGTAATTATTGTTATTGTTGTTATTGTTGTTATTGTTGTTATTATTGATATTATTGTTATTATTGTTATTATTGTTATTGTTATTGCTATTATTGTTATTATTGTTATTATTGTTATTATTGTTCTTATTGCTATTATTGTTATTATTGTTATTAGTGTTATTAATGTTATTACTGTTATTATTGTTGTTATTATTAATGTGGTTATTATTGTTATTGTTGTTATTGTTGTTGTTATTGTTATAGTTCTTATTGTTGTTATTATTGTTACTACTGTTATTGTTGTTAATATTGTTATTTTTGTTATTGTTGTTATTATTGTTGTTATTGTATTTATGGTTATTGTTGTAATTATTGTTATTGTTGTTATTGTTGTTATTGTTGTTGTTATTGTTGTTATTGTTTTTATTGTTATTGTGGTTATTATTGTTATTGTTGTTATTGTTATTATTGTTATTGTTATTGTTATTATAGTTATTATTGCTATTGTTGTTATTGTTGTTATTGTTATTGTTGTTATTATTGTTATTGTTGTTATTGTTATTATTGTTATTATTGTTATTATTGTTATTATTGTTATTATTGTTATTATTGTTATTATTGTTATTGTTATTGTTATTATTATTATTGTTGTTATTATTGTTATTATTGTTATTATTGTTATTATTGTTATCAGTATTATTGTTATTGTTGTTATTATTGCTATTGTTATTGTTGTTATTGTTGTTATTATTGTTATTGTTGTTATTATTATTATTATTGTTATTTATGTTATATTGTTATTATTGTTATTGTTGTTATTGTTATTATTGTTATTGTTGTTATTATTGTTATTATTATTATTATTGTTATTGTTGTTATTATTGTTATTGTTATTATTGTTATTATTATTATTATTATTATTGTTGTTATTGTTGTTATTATTGTTATTATTGTTATTATTATTATTATTGTTATTAATGTTATATTGTTATTATTGTTATTATTGTTATTGTTATTGTCATTATTATTATTGTTGTTATTATTGTTATTATTATTATTATTGTTATTGTTGTTATTATTGTTATTGTTATTATTGTTATTATTATTATTATTATTATTATTATTATTATTATTATCCTAATTGTTATTAATGTTTTTATTATTATTGTTATTATTATTTTTGTTGTTATTGGTGTTGTTGTTATTAATATTATTATTATTATTATTATTATTATTATTGTTATTATTGTTATTGTTGTTATTATTTGTTATTAATGTTATTATTGTTATTATTGTTATTATTGTTATTATTGTTATTATTGTTATTGTTATTGTTATTATTATTATTGTTGTTATTATTGTTATTATTGTTATTATTGTTATTATTGTTATCAGTATTATTGTTATTGTTGTTATTATTGCTATTGTTATTGTTGTTATTGTTGTTATTATTGTTATTGTTGTTATTATTATTATTATTGTTATTAATGTTATATTGTTATTATTGTTATTGTTGTTATTGTTATTATTGTTATTGTTGTTATTGTTGTTATTGTTGTTATTAATGTTATTGTTGTTATTGTTGTTATTATTGTTATTTTTATTGTTGTTATTCTTCTTATTATTATTATTATTGTTATTATTGTTATTGTTGTTATTATTGTTATTATTGTTGTTATTGTTATTGTTGTTATTATTCTTATTATTGTTGTTATTGTTATTATTGTTATAATTGATTTTGTTGTTATTATTGTTGTTATTATTGTTATTGTTGTTTTTGTTAGTATTGTTATTATTGTTATTGTTGTTATTGTTGATATTATTGTTATTATTGTTATTATTGTTATTATTGTTATTATTGTTATTGTTGTTATTGTTGTTATTATTGTTATTATTGTTATTGTTGTTATTATTATTATTGTTGTTATTGTTGTTATTACTGTTATTGTTGTTATTGTTGTTATTGTTGTTATTTTTGTTGTTATTGTTATAGTTATTGTTGTTATTATTCTTATTATTATTGTTACTGTTATTATTGTTATTATTGATATTATTGTTATTATTGTTATTGTTATTGTTGTTATTATTGTTATTGTTATTGTTATTATTGTTATTATTGTTATTATTGTTATTATTGTTATTATTGTTATTATTGTTCTTATTGCTATTATTGTTATTATTGTTATTATTGTTATTAGTGTTATTAATGTTATTATCGTTATTGTTGTTACTGTTGTTATTGTTGTTATTATTTTTATTATAGTTATTGTTGTTATTGTTGTTATTATTGTTATTATTGTTATTATTATTATTATTATTAACGTTATATTGTTATTATTGTTATTGTTGTTATTGTTGTTATTATTGTTGTTATTGTTGTTATTATTGTTATTATTGTTCTTATTGTTATTGATGTTATTATTGTTATTGTTGCTATTGTTGATATTGTTGTTATTGTTATTGTTGTTATTATTGTTATTGTTGTTATTGTTATTATTGTTATTATTGTTATTATTGTTATTATTGTTATTATTGTTATTATTTTTATTGTTATTGTTGTTATTATTGTTATTGTTATTGTTGTTATTATTGTTATTGTTATTGTTATTATTGTTATTGTTGTTATTGTTGTTATTATTGTTATTATTGTTATTATAATTATTATTGTTATTAATGTTATATTGTTATTATTGTTATTGTTGTTATTGTTGTTATTATTGTTATTATTGTTATTGTTGTTATTATTATTATTGTTGTTATTGTTGTTATTACTGTTATTGTTGTTATTGTTGTTATTATTGTTATTTTTGTTATTATTGTTGTTATTGATATTGTTGTTATTATTCTTATTATTGTTGTTATTGTTATTATTGTTATTATTGATATTGTTGTTATTATTGTTATTGTTGTTTTTGTTATTGTTATTATTGTTATTATTGTTAGTATTGTTATTATTGTTCTTATTGCTATTATTGTTACTATTGTTATTAGTGTTATTAATGTTATTATCGTTATTGTTGTTATTGTTGTCATTGTTGTTATTGTTGTTATTATTGTTATTGTTGTTATTGTTGTTATTATTGTTATTGTTGTTATTGTAGTTATTATTGTTATTATTGTTGTTATTGTTAATGTTGTTATTATTGTTATTGTTGTTATTATTATTATTGTTGTTATTGTTGTTATTACTGTTATTATTGTTGTTATTGTTAATGTGGTTATTATTGTTATTGTTGTTATTGTTGTTATTGTTGTTGTTATTGTTATAGTTGTTATTGTTGTTATTATTGTTACTATTGTTATTGTTGTTATTGTTGTTATTGTTGTTGTTATTGTTATTGTTGTTATTGTTGATATTATTGTTACTATTGTTATTGTTGTTAATATTGTTATTTTTGTTATTGTTGTTATTATTGTTCTTATTGTTTTTATGGATATTGTTGTAATTATTGTTATTGTTGTTATTGTTGTTCTTATTGCTATTATTGTTATTATTGTTATTAGTGTTATTGTTATTGCTATTATTGTTATTATTGTTATTATTGTTATTATTGTTCTTATTGCTATTATTGTTATTATTGTTATTAGTGTTATTAATGTTATTACTGTTATTATTGTTGTTATTATTAATGTGGTTATTATTGTTTTTGTTGTTATTGTTGTTGTTATTGTTATAGTTCTTATTGTTGTTATTATTGTTACTACTGTTATTGTTGTTAATATTGTTATTTTTGTTATTGTTGTTATTATTGTTGTTATTGTATTTATGGTTATTGTTGTAATTATTGTTATTGTTGTTATTGTTGTTATTGTTGTTGTTATTGTTGTTATTGTTTTTATTGTTATTGTGGTTATTATTGTTATTGTTGTTATTGTTATTATTGTTATTGTTATTGTTATTATAGTTATTATTGCTATTGTTGTTATTGTTGTTATTGTTATTGTTGTTATTATTGTTATTGTTGTTATTGTTATTATTGTTATTATTGTTATTATTGTTATTATTGTTATTGTTATTGTTATTATTGTTATTATTGTTATTATTGTTATTATTGTTCTTATTGCTATTATTGTTATTATTGTTATTAGTGTTATTAATGTTATTATCGGTATTGTTGTTATTGTTGTTATTGTTGTTATTGTTGTTATTATTTTTATTATAGTTATTGTTGTTATTATTGTTATTGTTGTTATTGTTGTTATTATTGTTATTATTGTTATTATTATTATTATTGTTATTAATGTTATATTGTTATTATTGTTATTATTGTTATTGTTATTGTCATTATTATTATTGTTGTTATTATTGTTATTATTATTATTATTGTTATTGTTGTTATTATTGTTATTGTTATTATTGTTATTATTATTATTTTTATTATTATTATTATTATCCTAATTGTTATTAATGTTTTTATTATTATTGTTATTATTATTTTTGTTGTTATTGGTGTTGTTGTTATTAATATTATTATTATTATTATTATTATTATTATTGTTATTATTGTTATTGTTGTTATTATTTGTTATTAATGTTATTATTGTTATTATTGTTATTATTGTTATTATTGTTATTATTTTTATTGTTATTGTTATTATTATTATTGTTGTTATTATTGTTATTATTGTTATTATTGTTATTATTGTTATCAGTATTATTGTTATTGTTGTTATTATTGCTATTGTTATTGTTGTTATTGTTGTTATTATTGTTATTGTTGTTATTATTATTATTATTGTTATTAATGTTATATTGTTATTATTGTTATTGTTGTTATTGTTATTATTGTTATTGTTGTTATTGTTGTTATTGTTGTTATTAATGTTATTGTTGTTATTGTTGTTATTATTGTTATTTTTATTGTTGTTATTCTTCTTATTATTATTATTATTGTTATTATTGTTATTGTTGTTATTATTGTTATTATTGTTGTTATTGTTAATGTGGTTATTATTGTTATTGTTGTTATTGTTGTTATTGTTGTTGTTATTGTTATAGTTGTTATTGTTGTTATTATTGTTACTATTGTTATTGTTGTTAATATTGTTATTTTTGTTATTGTTGTTATTATTGTTCTTATTGTTTTTATGGATATTGTTGTAATTATTGTTATTGTTGTTATTGTTGTTATTGTTGTTATTATTGATATTATTGTTATTATTGTTATTATTGTTATTGTTATTGCTATTATTGTTATTATTGTTATTATTGTTATTATTGTTCTTATTGCTATTATTGTTATTATTGTTATTAGTGTTATTAATGTTATTACTGTTATTATTGTTGTTATTATTAATGTGGTTATTATTGTTATTGTTGTTATTGTTGTTGTTATTGTTATAGTTCTTATTGTTGTTATTATTGTTACTACTGTTATTGTTGTTAATATTGTTATTTTTGTTATTGTTGTTATTATTGTTGTTATTGTATTTATGGTTATTGTTGTAATTATTGTTATTGTTGTTATTGTTGTTATTGTTGTTGTTATTGTTGTTATTGTTTTTATTGTTATTGTGGTTATTATTGTTATTGTTGTTATTGTTATTATTGTTATTGTTATTGTTATTATAGTTATTATTGCTATTGTTGTTATTGTTGTTATTGTTATTGTTGTTATTATTGTTATTGTTGTTATTGTTATTATTGTTATTATTGTTATTATTGTTATTATTGTTATTATTGTTATTATTGTTATTATTGTTATTGTTATTGTTATTATTATTATTGTTGTTATTATTGTTATTATTGTTATTATTGTTATTATTGTTATCAGTATTATTGTTATTGTTGTTATTATTGCTATTGTTATTGTTGTTATTGTTGTTATTATTGTTATTGTTGTTATTATTATTATTATTGTTATTTATGTTATATTGTTATTATTGTTATTGTTGTTATTGTTATTATTGTTATTGTTGTTATTATTGTTATTATTATTATTATTGTTATTGTTGTTATTATTGTTATTGTTATTATTGTTATTATTATTATTATTATTATTGTTGTTATTGTTGTTATTATTGTTATTATTGTTATTATTATTATTATTGTTATTAATGTTATATTGTTATTATTGTTATTATTGTTATTGTTATTGTCATTATTATTATTGTTGTTATTATTGTTATTATTATTATTATTGTTATTGTTGTTATTATTGTTATTGTTATTATTGTTATTATTATTATTATTATTATTATTATTATTATTATTATCCTAATTGTTATTAATGTTTTTATTATTATTGTTATTATTATTTTTGTTGTTATTGGTGTTGTTGTTATTAATATTATTATTATTATTATTATTATTATTATTGTTATTATTGTTATTGTTGTTATTATTTGTTATTAATGTTATTATTGTTATTATTGTTATTATTGTTATTATTGTTATTATTGTTATTGTTATTGTTATTATTATTATTGTTGTTATTATTGTTATTATTGTTATTATTGTTATTATTGTTATCAGTATTATTGTTATTGTTGTTATTATTGCTATTGTTATTGTTGTTATTGTTGTTATTATTGTTATTGTTGTTATTATTATTATTATTGTTATTAATGTTATATTGTTATTATTGTTATTGTTGTTATTGTTATTATTGTTATTGTTGTTATTGTTGTTATTAATGTTATTGTTGTTATTGTTGTTATTATTGTTATTTTTATTGTTGTTATTCTTCTTATTATTATTATTATTGTTATTATTGTTATTGTTGTTATTATTGTTATTATTGTTGTTATTGTTATTGTTGTTATTATTCTTATTATTGTTGTTATTGTTATTATTGTTATAATTGATTTTGTTGTTATTATTGTTGTTATTATTGTTATTGTTGTTTTTGTTAGTATTGTTATTATTGTTATTGTTGTTATTGTTGATATTATTGTTATTATTGTTATTATTGTTATTATTGTTATTATTGTTATTGTTGTTATTGTTGTTATTATTGTTATTATTGTTATTGTTGTTATTATTATTATTGTTGTTATTGTTGTTATTACTGTTATTGTTGTTATTGTTGTTATTGTTGTTATTTTTGTTGTTATTGTTATAGTTATTGTTGTTATTATTCTTATTATTATTGTTACTGTTATTATTGTTATTATTGATATTATTGTTATTATTGTTATTGTTATTGTTGTTATTATTGTTATTGTTATTGTTATTATTGTTATTATTGTTATTATTGTTATTATTGTTATTATTGTTATTATTGTTCTTATTGCTATTATTGTTATTATTGTTATTATTGTTATTAGTGTTATTAATGTTATTATCGTTATTGTTGTTACTGTTGTTATTGTTGTTATTATTTTTATTATAGTTATTGTTGTTATTGTTGTTATTATTGTTATTATTGTTATTATTATTATTATTATTAACGTTATATTGTTATTATTGTTATTGTTGTTATTGTTGTTATTATTGTTGTTATTGTTGTTATTATTGTTATTATTGTTCTTATTGTTATTGATGTTATTATTGTTATTGTTGCTATTGTTGATATTGTTGTTATTGTTATTGTTGTTATTATTGTTATTGTTGTTATTGTTATTATTGTTATTATTGTTATTATTGTTATTATTGTTATTATTGTTATTATTTTTATTGTTATTGTTGTTATTATTGTTATTGTTATTGTTGTTATTATTGTTATTGTTATTGTTATTATTGTTATTGTTGTTATTGTTGTTATTATTGTTATTATTGTTATTATAATTATTATTGTTATTAATGTTATATTGTTATTATTGTTATTGTTGTTATTGTTGTTATTATTGTTATTATTGTTATTGTTGTTATTATTATTATTGTTGTTATTGTTGTTATTACTGTTATTGTTGTTATTGTTGTTATTATTGTTATTTTTGTTATTATTGTTGTTATTGATATTGTTGTTATTATTCTTATTATTGTTGTTATTGTTATTATTGTTATTATTGATATTGTTGTTATTATTGTAATTGTTGTTTTTGTTATTGTTATTACTGTTATTATTGTTAGTATTGTTATTATTGTTCTTATTGCTATTATTGTTACTATTGTTATTAGTGTTATTAATGTTATTATCGTTATTGTTGTTTTTGTTGTCATTGTTGTTATTGTTGTTATTATTGTTATTGTTGTTATTGTTGTTATTATTGTTATTGTTGTTATTGTAGTTATTATTGTTATTATTGTTGTTATTGTTAATGTTGTTATTATTGTTATTGTTGTTATTATTATTATTGTTGTTATTGTTGTTATTACTGTTATTATTGTTGTTATTGTTAATGTGGTTATTATTGTTATTGTTGTTATTGTTGTTATTGTTGTTGTTATTGTTATAGTTGTTATTGTTGTTATTATTGTTACTATTGTTATTGTTGTTAATATTGTTATTTTTGTTATTGTTGTTATTATTGTTCTTATTGTTTTTATGGATATTGTTGTAATTATTGTTATTGTTGTTATTGTTGTTATTGTTGTTATTATTGTTATTATTGTTATTATTGTTATTATTGTTATTGTTATTGCCATTATTGTTATTATTGTTATTATTGTTATTATTGTTCTTATTGCTATTATTGTTATTATTGTTATTAGTGTTATTAATGTTATTACTGTTATTATTGTTGTTATTATTAATGTGGTTATTATTGTTATTGTTGTTATTGTTGTTGTTATTGTTATAGTTCTTATTGTTGTTATTATTGTTACTACTGTTATTGTTGTTAATATTGTTATTTTTGTTATTGTTGTTATTATTGTTGTTATTGTATTTATGGTTATTGTTGTAATTATTGTTATTGTTGTTATTGTTGTTATTGTTGTTGTTATTGTTGTTATTGTTTTTATTGTTATTGTGGTTATTATTGTTATTGTTGTTATCAGTATTATTGTTATTGTTGTTATTATTGCTATTGTTATTGTTGTTATTGTTGTTATTATTGTTATTGTTATTATTATTATTATTATTGTTATTAATGTTATATTGTTATTATTGTTATTGTTGTTATTGTTATTATTGTTATTGTTGTTATTGTTGTTATTGTTGTTATTAATGTTATTGTTGTTATTGTTGTTATTATTGTTATTTTTATTGTTGTTATTCTTCTTATTATTATTATTATTGTTATTATTGTTATTGTTGTTATTATTGTTATTATTGTTGTTATTGTTATTGTTGTTATTATTCTTATTATTGTTGTTATTGTTATTATTGTTATAATTGATTTTGTTGTTATTATTGTTGTTATTATTGTTATTGTTGTTTTTGTTAGTATTGTTATTATTGTTATTGTTGTTATTGTTGATATTATTGTTATTATTGTTATTATTGTTATTATTGTTATTATTGTTATTGTTGTTATTGTTGTTATTATTGTTATTATTGTTATTGTTGTTATTATTATTATTGTTGTTATTGTTGTTATTACTGTTATTGTTGTTATTGTTGTTATTACTGTTATTGTTGTTATTGTTGTTATTGTTGTTATTTTTGTTGTTATTGTTATAGTTATTGTTGTTATTATTCTTATTATTATTGTTACTGTTATTATTGTTATTATTGATATTATTGTTATTATTGTTATTGTTATTGTTGTTATTATTGTTATTGTTATTGTTATTATTGTTATTATTGTTATTATTGTTATTATTGTTATTATTGTTATTATTGTTATTATTGTTCTTATTGCTATTATTGTTATTATTGTTATTATTGTTATTAGTGTTATTAATGTTATTATCGTTATTGTTGTTACTGTTGTTATTGTTGTTATTATTTTTATTATAGTTATTGTTGTTATTATTGTTATTGTTATTGTTATTATTGTTATTATTGTTATTATTGTTATTATTGTTATTATTGTTCTTATTGCTATTATTGTTATTATTGTTATTATTGTTATTAGTGTTATTAATGTTATTATCGTTATTGTTGTTACTGTTGTTATTGTTGTTATTATTTTTATTATAGTTATTGTTGTTATTGTTGTTATTATTGTTATTATTGTTATTATTATTATTATTATTAACGTTATATTGTTATTATTGTTATTGTTGTTATTGTTGTTATTATTGTTGTTATTGTTGTTATTATTGTTATTATTGTTCTTATTGTTATTGATGTTATTATTGTTATTGTTGCTATTGTTGATATTGTTGTTATTGTTATTGTTGTTATTATTGTTATTGTTGTTATTGTTATTATTGTTATTATTGTTATTATTGTTATTATTGTTATTATTGTTATTATTTTTATTGTTATTGTTGTTATTATTGTTATTGTTATTGTTGTTATTATTGTTATTGTTATTGTTATTATTGTTATTGTTGTTATTGTTGTAATTATTGTTATTATTGTTATTATAATTATTATTGTTATTAATGTTATATTGTTATTATTGTTATTGTTGTTATTGTTGTTATTATTGTTATTATTGTTATTGTTGTTATTATTATTATTGTTGTTATTGTTGTTATTACTGTTATTGTTGTTATTGTTGTTATTATTGTTATTTTTGTTATTATTGTTGTTATTGATATTGTTGTTATTATTCTTATTATTGTTGTTATTGTTATTATTGTTATTATTGATATTGTTGTTATTATTGTTATTGTTGTTTTTGTTATTGTTATTACTGTTATTATTGTTATTATTGTTGTTATTGTTAATGTGGTTATTATTGTTATTGTTGTTATTGTTGTTATTGTTGTTGTTATTGTTATAGTTGTTATTGTTGTTATTATTGTTACTATTGTTATTGTTGTTAATATTGTTATTTTTGTTATTGTTGTTATTATTGTTCTTATTGTTTTTATGGATATTGTTGTAATTATTGTTATTCTTGTTATTGTTGTTATTGTTGTTATTATTGTTATTATTGTTATTATTGTTATTATTGTTATTGTTATTGCTATTATTGTTATTATTGTTATTATTGTTATTATTGTTCTTATTGCTATTATTGTTATTATTGTTATTAGTGTTATTAATGTTATTACTGTTATTATTGTGTTATTATTAATGTGGTTATTATTGTTATTGTTGTTATTGTTGTTGTTATTGTTATAGTTCTTATTGTTGTTATTATTGTTACTACTGTTATTGTTGTTAATATTGTTATTTTTGTTATTGTTGTTATTATTGTTGTTATTGTATTTATGGTTATTGTTGTAATTATTGTTATTGTTGTTATTGTTGTTATTGTTGTTGTTATTGTTGTTATTGTTTTTATTGTTATTGTGGTTATTATTGTTATTGTTGTTATTGTTATTATTGTTATTGTTATTGTTATTATAGTTATTAGTGCTATTGTTGTTATTGTTGTTATTGTTATTGTTGTTATTATTGTTATTGTTGTTATTGTTATTATTGTTATTATTGTTATTATTGTTATTTTTATTGTTGTTATTCTTCTTATTATTATTATTATTGTTATTATTGTTATTGTTGTTATTATTGTTATTATTGTTGTTATTGTTAATGTGGTTATTATTGTTATTGTTGTTATTGTTGTTATTGTTGTTGTTATTGTTATAGTTGTTATTGTTGTTATTATTGTTACTATTGTTATTGTTGTTAATATTGTTATTTTTGTTATTGTTGTTATTATTGTTCTTATTATTTTTATGGATATTGTTGTAATTATTGTTATTGTTGTTATTGTTGTTATTGTTGTTATTATTGATATTATTGTTATTATTGTTATTATTGTTATTGTTATTGCTATTATTGTTATTATTGTTATTATTGTTATTATTGTTCTTATTGCTATTATTGTATTATTGTTATTAGTGTTATTAATGTTATTACTGTTATTATTGTTGTTATTATTAATGTGGTTATTATTGTTATTGTTGTTATTGTTGTTGTTATTGTTATAGTTCTTATTGTTGTTATTATTGTTACTACTGTTATTGTTGTTAATATTGTTATTTTTGTTATTGTTGTTATTATTGTTGTTATTGTATTTATGGTTATTGTTGTAATTATTGTTATTGTTGTTATTGTTGTTATTGTTGTTGTTATTGTTGTTATTGTTTTTATTGTTATTGTGGTTATTATTGTTATTGTTGTTATTGTTATTATTGTTATTGTTATTGTTATTATAGTTATTATTGCTATTGTTGTTATTGTTGTTATTGTTATTGTTGTTATTATTGTTATTGTTGTTATTGTTATTATTGTTGTTATTGTTATTATTGTTATTATTGTTATTATTGTTATTATTGTTATTATTGTTATTGTTATTGTTATTATTATTATTGTTGTTATTATTGTTATTATTGTTATTATTGTTATTATTGTTATCAGTATTATTGTTATTGTTGTTATTATTGCTATTGTTATTGTTGTTATTGTTGTTATTATTGTTATTGTTGTTATTATTATTATTATTGTTATTTATGTTATATTGTTATTATTGTTATTGTTGTTATTGTTATTATTGTTATTGTTGTTATTATTGTTATTATTATTATTATTGTTATTGTTGTTATTATTGTTATTGTTATTATTGTTATTATTATTATTATTATTATTGTTGTTATTGTTGTTATTATTGTTATTATTGTTATTATTATTATTATTGTTATTAATGTTATATTGTTATTATTGTTATTATTGTTATTGTTATTGTCATTATTATTATTGTTGTTATTATTGTTATTATTATTATTATTGTTATTGTTGTTATTATTGTTATTGTTATTATTGTTATTATTATTATTATTATTATTATTATTATTATTATCCTAATTGTTATTAATGTTTTTATTATTATTGTTATTATTATTTTTGTTGTTATTGGTGTTGTTGTTATTAATATTATTATTATTATTATTATTATTATTATTGTTATTATTGTTATTGTTGTTATTATTTGTTATTAATGTTATTATTGTTATTATTGTTATTATTGTTATTATTGTTATTATTGTTATTGTTATTGTTATTATTATTATTGTTGTTATTATTGTTATTATTGTTATTATTGTTATTATTGTTATCAGTATTATTGTTATTGTTGTTATTATTGCTATTGTTATTGTTGTTATTGTTGTTATTATTGTTATTGTTGTTATTATTATTATTATTGTTATTAATGTTATATTGTTATTATTGTTATTGTTGTTATTGTTATTATTGTTATTGTTGTTATTGTTGTTATTGTTGTTATTAATGTTATTGTTGTTATTGTTGTTATTATTGTTATTTTTATTGTTGTTATTCTTCTTATTATTATTATTATTGTTATTATTGTTATTGTTGTTATTATTTTTATTATTGTTGTTATTGTTATTGTTGTTATTATTCTTATTATTGTTGTTATTGTTATTATTGTTATAATTGATTTTGTTGTTATTATTGTTGTTATTATTGTTATTGTTGTTTTTGTTAGTATTGTTATTATTGTTATTGTTGTTATTGTTGATATTATTGTTATTATTGTTATTATTGTTATTATTGTTATTATTGTTATTGTTGTTATTGTTGTTATTATTGTTATTATTGTTATTGTTGTTATTATTATTATTGTTGTTATTGTTGTTATTACTGTTATTGTTGTTATTGTTGTTATTGTTGTTATTTTTGTTGTTATTGTTATAGTTATTGTTGTTATTATTCTTATTATTATTGTTACTGTTATTATTGTTATTATTGATATTATTGTTATTATTGTTATTGTTATTGTTGTTATTATTGTTATTGTTATTGTTATTATTGTTATTATTGTTATTATTGTTATTATTGTTATTATTGTTATTATTGTTCTTATTGCTATTATTGTTATTATTGTTATTATTGTTATTAGTGTTATTAATGTTATTATCGTTATTGTTGTTACTGTTGTTATTGTTGTTATTATTTTTATTATAGTTATTGTTGTTATTGTTGTTATTATTGTTATTATTGTTATTATTATTATTATTATTAACGTTATATTGTTATTATTGTTATTGTTGTTATTGTTGTTATTATTGTTGTTATTGTTGTTATTATTGTTATTATTGTTCTTATTGTTATTGATGTTATTATTGTTATTGTTGCTATTGTTGATATTGTTGTTATTGTTATTGTTGTTATTATTGTTATTGTTGTTATTGTTATTATTGTTATTATTGTTATTATTGTTATTATTGTTATTATTTTTATTGTTATTGTTGTTATTATTGTTATTGTTATTGTTGTTATTATTGTTATTGTTATTGTTATTATTGTTATTGTTGTTATTGTTGTTATTATTTTTATTATTGTTATTATAATTATTATTGTTATTAATGTTATATTGTTATTATTGTTATTGTTGTTATTGTTGTTATTATTGTTATTATTGTTATTGTTGTTATTATTATTATTGTTGTTATTGTTGTTATTACTGTTATTGTTGTTATTGTTGTTATTATTGTTATTTTTGTTATTATTGTTGTTATTGATATTGTTGTTATTATTCTTATTATTGTTGTTATTGTTATTATTGTTATTATTGATATTGTTGTTATTATTGTTATTGTTGTTTTTGTTATTGTTATTATTGTTATTATTGTTAGTATTGTTATTATTGTTCTTATTGCTATTATTGTTACTATTGTTATTAGTGTTATTAATGTTATTATCGTTATTGTTGTTATTGTTGTCATTGTTGTTATTGTTGTTATTATTGTTATTGTTGTTATTGTTGTTATTATTGTTATTGTTGTTATTGTAGTTATTATTGTTATTATTGTTGTTATTGTTAATGTTGTTATTATTGTTATTGTTGTTATTGTTATTATTGTTGTTATTGTTGTTATTACTGTTATTATTGTTGTTATTGTTAATGTGGTTATTATTGTTATTGTTGTTATTGTTGTTATTGTTGTTGTTATTGTTATAGTTGTTATTGTTGTTATTATTGTTACTATTGTTATTGTTGTTATTGTTGTTATTGTTGTTGTTATTGTTATAGTTGTTATTGTTGATATTATTGTTACTATTGTTATTGTTGTTAATATTGTTATTTTTGTTATTGTTGTTATTATTGTTCTTATTGTTTTTATGGATATTGTTGTAATTATTGTTATTGTTGTTATTGTTGTTCTTATTGCTATTATTGTTATTATTGTTATTAGTGTTATTGTTATTGCTATTATTGTTATTATTGTTATTATTGTTATTATTGTTCTTATTGCTATTATTGTTATTATTGTTATTAGTGTTATTAATGTTATTACTGTTATTATTGTTGTTATTATTAATGTGGTTATTATTGTTTTTGTTGTTATTGTTGTTGTTATTGTTATAGTTCTTATTGTTGTTATTATTGTTACTACTGTTATTGTTGTTAATATTGTTATTTTTGTTATTGTTGTTATTATTGTTGTTATTGTATTTATGGTTATTGTTGTAATTATTGTTATTGTTGTTATTGTTGTTATTGTTGTTGTTATTGTTGTTATTGTTTTTATTGTTATTGTGGTTATTATTGTTATTGTTGTTATTGTTATTATTGTTATTGTTATTGTTATTATAGTTATTATTGCTATTGTTGTTATTGTTGTTATTGTTATTGTTGTTATTATTGTTATTGTTGTTATTGTTATTATTGTTATTATTGTTATTATTGTTATTATTGTTATTGTTATTGTTATTATTGTTATTATTGTTATTATTGTTATTATTGTTCTTATTGCTATTATTGTTATTATTGTTATTAGTGTTATTAATGTTATTATCGGTATTGTTGTTATTGTTGTTATTGTTGTTATTGTTGTTATTATTTTTATTATAGTTATTGTTGTTATTATTGTTATTGTTGTTATTGTTGTTATTATTGTTATTATTGTTATTATTATTATTATTGTTATTAATGTTATATTGTTATTATTGTTATTATTGTTATTGTTATTGTCATTATTATTATTGTTGTTATTATTGTTATTATTGTTATTATTGTTATTGTTGTTATTATTGTTATTGTTATTATTGTTATTATTGTTATTTTTATTATTATTATTATTATCCTAATTGTTATTAATGTTTTTATTATTATTGTTATTATTATTTTTGTTGTTATTGGTGTTGTTGTTATTAATATTATTATTATTATTATTATTATTATTATTGTTATTATTGTTATTGTTGTTATTATTTGTTATTAATGTTATTATTGTTATTATTGTTATTATTGTTATTATTGTTATTATTTTTATTGTTATTGTTATTATTATTATTGTTGTTATTATTGTTATTATTGTTATTATTGTTATTATTGTTATCAGTATTATTGTTATTGTTGTTATTATTGCTATTGTTATTGTTGTTATTGTTGTTATTATTGTTATTGTTGTTATTATTATTATTATTGTTATTAATGTTATATTGTTATTATTGTTATTGTTGTTATTGTTATTATTGTTATTGTTGTTATTGTTGTTATTGTTGTTATTAATGTTATTGTTGTTATTGTTGTTATTATTGTTATTTTTATTGTTGTTATTCTTCTTATTATTATTATTATTGTTATTATTGTTATTGTTGTTATTATTGTTATTATTGTTGTTATTGTTAATGTGGTTATTATTGTTATTGTTGTTATTGTTGTTATTGTTGTTGTTATTGTTATAGTTGTTATTGTTGTTATTATTGTTACTATTGTTATTGTTGTTAATATTGTTATTTTTGTTATTGTTGTTATTATTGTTCTTATTGTTTTTATGGATATTGTTGTAATTATTGTTATTGTTGTTATTGTTGTTATTGTTGTTATTATTGATATTATTGTTATTATTGTTATTATTGTTATTGTTATTGCTATTATTGTTATTATTGTTATTATTGTTATTATTGTTCTTATTGCTATTATTGTTATTATTGTTATTAGTGTTATTAATGTTATTACTGTTATTATTGTTGTTATTATTAATGTGGTTATTATTGTTATTGTTGTTATTGTTGTTGTTATTGTTATAGTTCTTATTGTTGTTATTATTGTTACTACTGTTATTGTTGTTAATATTGTTATTTTTGTTATTGTTGTTATTATTGTTGTTATTGTATTTATGGTTATTGTTGTAATTATTGTTATTGTTGTTATTGTTGTTATTGTTGTTGTTATTGTTGTTATTGTTTTTATTGTTATTGTGGTTATTATTGTTATTGTTGTTATTGTTATTATTGTTATTGTTATTGTTATTATAGTTATTATTGCTATTGTTGTTATTGTTGTTATTGTTATTGTTGTTATTATTGTTATTGTTGTTATTGTTATTATTGTTATTATTGTTATTATTGTTATTATTGTTATTATTGTTATTATTGTTATTATTGTTATTGTTATTGTTATTATTATTATTGTTGTTATTATTGTTATTATTGTTATTATTGTTATTATTGTTATCAGTATTATTGTTATTGTTGTTATTATTGCTATTGTTATTGTTGTTATTGTTGTTATTATTGTTATTGTTGTTATTATTATTATTATTGTTATTTATGTTATATTGTTATTATTGTTATTGTTGTTATTGTTATTATTGTTATTGTTGTTATTATTGTTATTATTATTATTATTGTTATTGTTGTTATTATTGTTATTGTTATTATTGTTATTATTATTATTATTATTATTGTTGTTATTGTTGTTATTATTGTTATTATTGTTATTATTATTATTATTGTTATTAATGTTATATTGTTATTATTGTTATTATTGTTATTGTTATTGTCATTATTATTATTGTTGTTATTATTGTTATTATTATTATTATTGTTATTGTTGTTATTATTGTTATTGTTATTATTGTTATTATTATTATTATTATTATTATTATTATTATTATTATCCTAATTGTTATTAATGTTTTTATTATTATTGTTATTATTATTTTTGTTGTTATTGGTGTTGTTGTTATTAATATTATTATTATTATTATTATTATTATTATTGTTATTATTGTTATTGTTGTTATTATTTGTTATTAATGTTATTATTGTTATTATTGTTATTATTGTTATTATTGTTATTATTGTTATTGTTATTGTTATTATTATTATTGTTGTTATTATTGTTATTATTGTTATTATTGTTATTATTGTTATCAGTATTATTGTTATTGTTGTTATTATTGCTATTGTTATTGTTGTTATTGTTGTTATTATTGTTATTGTTGTTATTATTATTATTATTGTTATTAATGTTATATTGTTATTATTGTTATTGTTGTTATTGTTATTATTGTTATTGTTGTTATTGTTGTTATTATTGTTATTGTTGTTATTGTTGTTATTATTGTTATTTTTATTGTTGTTATTCTTCTTATTATTATTATTATTGTTATTATTGTTATTGTTGTTATTATTGTTATTATTGTTGTTATTGTTATTGTTGTTATTATTCTTATTATTGTTGTTATTGTTATTATTGTTATAATTGATTTTGTTGTTATTATTGTTGTTATTATTGTTATTGTTGTTTTTGTTAGTATTGTTATTATTGTTATTGTTGTTATTGTTGATATTATTGTTATTATTGTTATTATTGTTATTATTGTTATTATTGTTATTGTTGTTATTGTTGTTATTATTGTTATTATTGTTATTGTTGTTATTATTATTATTGTTGTTATTGTTGTTATTACTGTTATTGTTGTTATTGTTGTTATTGTTGTTATTTTTGTTGTTATTGTTATAGTTATTGTTGTTATTATTCTTATTATTATTGTTACTGTTATTATTGTTATTATTGATATTATTGTTATTATTGTTATTGTTATTGTTGTTATTATTGTTATTGTTATTGTTATTATTGTTATTATTGTTATTATTGTTATTATTGTTATTATTGTTATTATTGTTCTTATTGCTATTATTGTTATTATTGTTATTATTGTTATTAGTGTTATTAATGTTATTATCGTTATTGTTGTTACTGTTGTTATTGTTGTTATTATTTTTATTATAGTTATTGTTGTTATTGTTGTTATTATTGTTATTATTGTTATTATTATTATTATTATTAACGTTATATTGTTATTATTGTTATTGTTGTTATTGTTGTTATTATTGTTGTTATTGTTGTTATTATTGTTATTATTGTTCTTATTGTTATTGATGTTATTATTGTTATTGTTGCTATTGTTGATATTGTTGTTATTGTTATTGTTGTTATTATTGTTATTGTTGTTATTGTTATTATTGTTATTATTGTTATTATTGTTATTATTGTTATTATTGTTATTATTTTTATTGTTATTGTTGTTATTATTGTTATTGTTATTGTTGTTATTATTGTTATTGTTATTGTTATTATTGTTATTGTTGTTATTGTTGTTATTATTGTTATTATTGTTATTATAATTATTATTGTTATTAATGTTATATTGTTATTATTGTTATTGTTGTTATTGTTGTTATTATTGTTATTATTGTTATTGTTGTTATTATTATTATTGTTGTTATTGTTGTTATTACTGTTATTGTTGTTATTGTTGTTATTATTGTTATTTTTGTTATTATTGTTGTTATTGATATTGTTGTTATTATTGTTATTATTGTTGTTATTGTTATTATTGTTATTATTGATATTGTTGTTATTATTGTAATTGTTGTTTTTGTTATTGTTATTACTGTTATTATTGTTAGTATTGTTATTATTGTTCTTATTGCTATTATTGTTACTATTGTTATTAGTGTTATTAATGTTATTATCGTTATTGTTGTTTTTGTTGTCATTGTTGTTATTGTTGTTATTATTGTTATTGTTGTTATTGTTGTTATTATTGTTATTGTTGTTATTGTAGTTATTATTGTTATTATTGTTGTTATTGTTAATGTTGTTATTATTGTTATTGTTGTTATTATTATTATTGTTGTTATTGTTGTTATTACTGTTATTATTGTTGTTATTGTTAATGTGGTTATTATTGTTATTGTTGTTATTGTTGTTATTGTTGTTGTTATTGTTATAGTTGTTATTGTTGTTATTATTGTTACTATTGTTATTGTTGTTAATATTGTTATTTTTGTTATTGTTGTTATTATTGTTCTTATTGTTTTTATGGATATTGTTGTAATTATTGTTATTGTTGTTATTGTTGTTATTGTTGTTATTATTGTTATTATTGTTATTATTGTTATTATTGTTATTGTTATTGCCATTATTGTTATTATTGTTATTATTGTTATTATTGTTCTTATTGCTATTATTGTTATTATTGTTATTAGTGTTATTAATGTTATTACTGTTATTATTGTTGTTATTATTAATGTGGTTATTATTGTTATTGTTGTTATTGTTGTTGTTATTGTTATAGTTCTTATTGTTGTTATTATTGTTACTACTGTTATTGTTGTTAATATTGTTATTTTTGTTATTGTTGTTATTATTGTTGTTATTGTATTTATGGTTATTGTTGTAATTATTGTTATTGTTGTTATTGTTGTTATTGTTGTTGTTATTGTTGTTATTGTTTTTATTGTTATTGTGGTTATTATTGTTATTGTTGTTATCAGTATTATTGTTATTGTTGTTATTATTGCTATTGTTATTGTTGTTATTGTTGTTATTATTGTTATTGTTATTATTATTATTATTATTGTTATTAATGTTATATTGTTATTATTGTTATTGTTGTTATTGTTATTATTGTTATTGTTGTTATTGTTGTTATTGTTGTTATTAATGTTATTGTTGTTATTGTTGTTATTATTGTTATTTTTATTGTTGTTATTCTTCTTATTATTATTATTATTGTTATTATTGTTATTGTTGTTATTATTGTTATTATTGTTGTTATTGTTATTGTTGTTATTATTCTTATTATTGTTGTTATTGTTATTATTGTTATAATTGATTTTGTTGTTATTATTGTTGTTATTATTGTTATTGTTGTTTTTGTTAGTATTGTTATTATTGTTATTGTTGTTATTGTTGATATTATTGTTATTATTGTTATTATTGTTATTATTGTTATTATTGTTATTGTTGTTATTGTTGTTATTATTGTTATTATTGTTATTGTTGTTATTATTATTATTGTTGTTATTGTTGTTATTATTGTTATTGTTGTTATTGTTGTTATTACTGTTATTGTTGTTATTGTTGTTATTGTTGTTATTTTTGTTGTTATTGTTATAGTTATTGTTGTTATTATTCTTATTATTATTGTTACTGTTATTATTGTTATTATTGATATTATTGTTATTATTGTTATTGTTATTGTTGTTATTATTGTTATTGTTATTGTTATTATTGTTATTATTGTTATTATTGTTATTATTGTTATTATTGTTATTATTGTTATTATTGTTCTTATTGCTATTATTGTTATTATTGTTATTATTGTTATTAGTGTTATTAATGTTATTATCGTTATTGTTGTTACTGTTGTTATTGTTGTTATTATTTTTATTATAGTTATTGTTGTTATTATTGTTATTGTTATTGTTATTATTGTTATTATTGTTATTATTGTTATTATTGTTATTATTGTTCTTATTGCTATTATTGTTATTATTGTTATTATTGTTATTAGTGTTATTAATGTTATTATCGTTATTGTTGTTACTGTTGTTATTGTTGTTATTATTTTTATTATAGTTATTGTTGTTATTGTTGTTATTATTGTTATTATTGTTATTATTATTATTATTATTAACGTTATATTGTTATTATTGTTATTGTTGTTATTGTTGTTATTATTGTTGTTATTGTTGTTATTATTGTTATTATTGTTCTTATTGTTATTGATGTTATTATTGTTATTGTTGCTATTGTTGATATTGTTGTTATTGTTATTGTTGTTATTATTGTTATTGTTGTTATTGTTATTATTGTTATTATTGTTATTATTGTTATTATTGTTATTATTGTTATTATTTTTATTGTTATTGTTGTTATTATTGTTATTGTTATTGTTGTTATTATTGTTATTGTTATTGTTATTATTGTTATTGTTGTTATTGTTGTAATTATTGTTATTATTGTTATTATAATTATTATTGTTATTAATGTTATATTGTTATTATTGTTATTGTTGTTATTGTTGTTATTATTGTTATTATTGTTATTGTTGTTATTATTATTATTGTTGTTATTGTTGTTATTACTGTTATTGTTGTTATTGTTGTTATTATTGTTATTTTTGTTATTATTGTTGTTATTGATATTGTTGTTATTATTCTTATTATTGTTGTTATTGTTATTATTGTTATTATTGATATTGTTGTTATTATTGTTATTGTTGTTTTTGTTATTGTTATTACTGTTATTATTGTTATTATTGTTGTTATTGTTAATGTGGTTATTATTGTTATTGTTGTTATTGTTGTTATTGTTGTTGTTATTGTTATAGTTGTTATTGTTGTTATTATTGTTACTATTGTTATTGTTGTTAATATTGTTATTTTTGTTATTGTTGTTATTATTGTTCTTATTGTTTTTATGGATATTGTTGTAATTATTGTTATTCTTGTTATTGTTGTTATTGTTGTTATTATTGTTATTATTGTTATTATTGTTATTATTGTTATTGTTATTGCTATTATTGTTATTATTGTTATTATTGTTATTATTGTTCTTATTGCTATTATTGTTATTATTGTTATTAGTGTTATTAATGTTATTACTGTTATTATTGTGTTATTATTAATGTGGTTATTATTGTTATTGTTGTTATTGTTGTTGTTATTGTTATAGTTCTTATTGTTGTTATTATTGTTACTACTGTTATTGTTGTTAATATTGTTATTTTTGTTATTGTTGTTATTATTGTTGTTATTGTATTTATGGTTATTGTTGTAATTATTGTTATTGTTGTTATTGTTGTTATTGTTGTTGTTATTGTTGTTATTGTTTTTATTGTTATTGTGGTTATTATTGTTATTGTTGTTATTGTTATTATTGTTATTGTTATTGTTATTATAGTTATTAGTGCTATTGTTGTTATTGTTGTTATTGTTATTGTTGTTATTATTGTTATTGTTGTTATTGTTATTATTGTTATTATTGTTATTATTGTTATTTTTATTGTTGTTATTCTTCTTATTATTATTATTATTGTTATTATTGTTATTGTTGTTATTATTGTTATTATTGTTGTTATTGTTAATGTGGTTATTATTGTTATTGTTGTTATTGTTGTTATTGTTGTTGTTATTGTTATAGTTGTTATTGTTGTTATTATTGTTACTATTGTTATTGTTGTTAATATTGTTATTTTTGTTATTGTTGTTATTATTGTTCTTATTATTTTTATGGATATTGTTGTAATTATTGTTATTGTTGTTATTGTTGTTATTGTTGTTATTATTGATATTATTGTTATTATTGTTATTATTGTTATTGTTATTGCTATTATTGTTATTATTGTTATTATTGTTATTATTGTTCTTATTGCTATTATTGTATTATTGTTATTAGTGTTATTAATGTTATTACTGTTATTATTGTTGTTATTATTAATGTGGTTATTATTGTTATTGTTGTTATTGTTGTTGTTATTGTTATAGTTCTTATTGTTGTTATTATTGTTACTACTGTTATTGTTGTTAATATTGTTATTTTTGTTATTGTTGTTATTATTGTTGTTATTGTATTTATGGTTATTGTTGTAATTATTGTTATTGTTGTTATTGTTGTTATTGTTGTTGTTATTGTTGTTATTGTTTTTATTGTTATTGTGGTTATTATTGTTATTGTTGTTATTGTTATTATTGTTATTGTTATTGTTATTATAGTTATTATTGCTATTGTTGTTATTGTTGTTATTGTTATTGTTGTTATTATTGTTATTGTTGTTATTGTTATTATTGTTGTTATTGTTATTATTGTTATTATTGTTATTATTGTTATTATTGTTATTATTGTTATTGTTATTGTTATTATTATTATTGTTGTTATTATTGTTATTATTGTTATTATTGTTATTATTGTTATCAGTATTATTGTTATTGTTGTTATTATTGCTATTGTTATTGTTGTTATTGTTGTTATTATTGTTATTGTTGTTATTATTATTATTATTGTTATTTATGTTATATTGTTATTATTGTTATTGTTGTTATTGTTATTATTGTTATTGTTGTTATTATTGTTATTATTATTATTATTGTTATTGTTGTTATTATTGTTATTGTTATTATTGTTATTATTATTATTATTATTATTGTTGTTATTGTTGTTATTATTGTTATTATTGTTATTATTATTATTATTGTTATTAATGTTATATTGTTATTATTGTTATTATTGTTATTGTTATTGTCATTATTATTATTGTTGTTATTATTGTTATTATTATTATTATTGTTATTGTTGTTATTATTGTTATTGTTATTATTGTTATTATTATTATTATTATTATTATTATTATTATTATCCTAATTGTTATTAATGTTTTTATTATTATTGTTATTATTATTTTTGTTGTTATTGGTGTTGTTGTTATTAATATTATTATTATTATTATTATTATTATTATTGTTATTATTGTTATTGTTGTTATTATTTGTTATTAATGTTATTATTGTTATTATTGTTATTATTGTTATTATTGTTATTATTGTTATTGTTATTGTTATTATTATTATTGTTGTTATTATTGTTATTATTGTTATTATTGTTATTATTGTTATCAGTATTATTGTTATTGTTGTTATTATTGCTATTGTTATTGTTGTTATTGTTGTTATTATTGTTATTGTTGTTATTATTATTATTATTGTTATTAATGTTATATTGTTATTATTGTTATTGTTGTTATTGTTATTATTGTTATTGTTGTTATTGTTGTTATTGTTGTTATTAATGTTATTGTTGTTATTGTTGTTATTATTGTTATTTTTATTGTTGTTATTCTTCTTATTATTATTATTATTGTTATTATTGTTATTGTTGTTATTATTTTTATTATTGTTGTTATTGTTATTGTTGTTATTATTCTTATTATTGTTGTTATTGTTATTATTGTTATAATTGATTTTGTTGTTATTATTGTTGTTATTATTGTTATTGTTGTTTTTGTTAGTATTGTTATTATTGTTATTGTTGTTATTGTTGATATTATTGTTATTATTGTTATTATTGTTATTATTGTTATTATTGTTATTGTTGTTATTGTTGTTATTATTGTTATTATTGTTATTGTTGTTATTATTATTATTGTTGTTATTGTTGTTATTACTGTTATTGTTGTTATTGTTGTTATTGTTGTTATTTTTGTTGTTATTGTTATAGTTATTGTTGTTATTATTCTTATTATTATTGTTACTGTTATTATTGTTATTATTGATATTATTGTTATTATTGTTATTGTTATTGTTGTTATTATTGTTATTGTTATTGTTATTATTGTTATTATTGTTATTATTGTTATTATTGTTATTATTGTTATTATTGTTCTTATTGCTATTATTGTTATTATTGTTATTATTGTTATTAGTGTTATTAATGTTATTATCGTTATTGTTGTTACTGTTGTTATTGTTGTTATTATTTTTATTATAGTTATTGTTGTTATTGTTGTTATTATTGTTATTATTGTTATTATTATTATTATTATTAACGTTATATTGTTATTATTGTTATTGTTGTTATTGTTGTTATTATTGTTGTTATTGTTGTTATTATTGTTATTATTGTTCTTATTGTTATTGATGTTATTATTGTTATTGTTGCTATTGTTGATATTGTTGTTATTGTTATTGTTGTTATTATTGTTATTGTTGTTATTGTTATTATTGTTATTATTGTTATTATTGTTATTATTGTTATTATTTTTATTGTTATTGTTGTTATTATTGTTATTGTTATTGTTGTTATTATTGTTATTGTTATTGTTATTATTGTTATTGTTGTTATTGTTGTTATTATTTTTATTATTGTTATTATAATTATTATTGTTATTAATGTTATATTGTTATTATTGTTATTGTTGTTATTGTTGTTATTATTGTTATTATTGTTATTGTTGTTATTATTATTATTGTTGTTATTGTTGTTATTACTGTTATTGTTGTTATTGTTGTTATTATTGTTATTTTTGTTATTATTGTTGTTATTGATATTGTTGTTATTATTCTTATTATTGTTGTTATTGTTATTATTGTTATTATTGATATTGTTGTTATTATTGTTATTGTTGTTTTTGTTATTGTTATTATTGTTATTATTGTTAGTATTGTTATTATTGTTCTTATTGCTATTATTGTTACTATTGTTATTAGTGTTATTAATGTTATTATCGTTATTGTTGTTATTGTTGTCATTGTTGTTATTGTTGTTATTATTGTTATTGTTGTTATTGTTGTTATTATTGTTATTGTTGTTATTGTAGTTATTATTGTTATTATTGTTGTTATTGTTAATGTTGTTATTATTGTTATTGTTGTTATTATTATAATTGTTGTTATTGTTGTTATTACTGTTATTATTGTTGTTATTGTTAATGTGGTTATTATTGTTATTGTTGTTATTGTTGTTATTGTTGTTGTTATTGTTATAGTTGTTATTGTTGTTATTATTGTTACTATTGTTATTGTTGTTATTGTTGTTATTGTTGTTGTTATTGTTATAGTTGTTATTGTTGATATTATTGTTACTATTGTTATTGTTGTTAATATTGTTATTTTTGTTATTGTTGTTATTATTGTTCTTATTGTTTTTATGGATATTGTTGTAATTATTGTTATTGTTGTTATTGTTGTTCTTATTGCTATTATTGTTATTATTGTTATTAGTGTTATTGTTATTGCTATTATTGTTATTATTGTTATTATTGTTATTATTGTTCTTATTGCTATTATTGTTATTATTGTTATTAGTGTTATTAATGTTATTACTGTTATTATTGTTGTTATTATTAATGTGGTTATTATTGTTTTTGTTGTTATTGTTGTTGTTATTGTTATAGTTCTTATTGTTGTTATTATTGTTACTACTGTTATTGTTGTTAATATTGTTATTTTTGTTATTGTTGTTATTATTGTTGTTATTGTATTTATGGTTATTGTTGTAATTATTGTTATTGTTGTTATTGTTGTTATTGTTGTTGTTATTGTTGTTATTGTTTTTATTGTTATTGTGGTTATTATTGTTATTGTTGTTATTGTTATTATTGTTATTGTTATTGTTATTATAGTTATTATTGCTATTGTTGTTATTGTTGTTATTGTTATTGTTGTTATTATTGTTATTGTTGTTATTGTTATTATTGTTATTATTGTTATTATTGTTATTATTGTTATTATTGTTATTGTTATTGTTATTATTGTTATTATTGTTATTGTTATTGTTATTATTATTATTGTTGTTATTATTGTTATTATTGTTATTATTGTTATTATTGTTATCAGTATTATTGTTATTGTTGTTATTATTGCTATTGTTATTGTTGTTATTGTTGTTATTATTGTTATTGTTGTTATTATTATTATTATTGTTATTAATGTTATATTGTTATTATTGTTATTGTTGTTATTGTTATTATTGTTATTGTTGTTATTGTTGTTATTGTTGTTATTAATGTTATTGTTGTTATTGTTGTTATTATTGTTATTTTTATTGTTGTTATTCTTCTTATTATTATTATTATTGTTATTATTGTTATTGTTGTTATTATTGTTATTATTGTTGTTATTGTTAATGTGGTTATTATTGTTATTGTTGTTATTGTTGTTATTGTTGTTGTTATTGTTATAGTTGTTATTGTTGTTATTATTGTTACTATTGTTATTGTTGTTAATATTGTTATTTTTGTTATTGTTGTTATTATTGTTCTTATTGTTTTTATGGATATTGTTGTAATTATTGTTATTGTTGTTATTGTTGTTATTGTTGTTATTATTGATATTATTGTTATTATTGTTATTATTGTTATTGTTATTGCTATTATTGTTATTATTGTTATTATTGTTATTATTGTTCTTATTGCTATTATTGTTATTATTGTTATTAGTGTTATTAATGTTATTACTGTTATTATTGTTGTTATTATTAATGTGGTTATTATTGTTATTGTTGTTATTGTTGTTGTTATTGTTATAGTTCTTATTGTTGTTATTATTGTTACTACTGTTATTGTTGTTAATATTGTTATTTTTGTTATTGTTGTTATTATTGTTGTTATTGTATTTATGGTTATTGTTGTAATTATTGTTATTGTTGTTATTGTTGTTATTGTTGTTGTTATTGTTGTTATTGTTTTTATTGTTATTGTGGTTATTATTGTTATTGTTGTTATTGTTATTATTGTTATTGTTATTGTTATTATAGTTATTATTGCTATTGTTGTTATTGTTGTTATTGTTATTGTTGTTATTATTGTTATTGTTGTTATTGTTATTATTGTTATTATTGTTATTATTGTTATTATTGTTATTATTGTTATTATTGTTATTATTGTTATTGTTATTGTTATTATTATTATTGTTGTTATTATTGTTATTATTGTTATTATTGTTATTATTGTTATCAGTATTATTGTTATTGTTGTTATTATTGCTATTGTTATTGTTGTTATTGTTGTTATTATTGTTATTGTTGTTATTATTATTATTATTGTTATTTATGTTATATTGTTATTATTGTTATTGTTGTTATTGTTATTATTGTTATTGTTGTTATTATTGTTATTATTATTATTATTGTTATTGTTGTTATTATTGTTATTGTTATTATTGTTATTATTATTATTATTATTATTGTTGTTATTGTTGTTATTATTGTTATTATTGTTATTATTATTATTATTGTTATTAATGTTATATTGTTATTATTGTTATTATTGTTATTGTTATTGTCATTATTATTATTGTTGTTATTATTGTTATTATTATTATTATTGTTATTGTTGTTATTATTGTTATTGTTATTATTGTTATTATTATTATTATTATTATTATTATTATTATTATTATCCTAATTGTTATTAATGTTTTTATTATTATTGTTATTATTATTTTTGTTGTTATTGGTGTTGTTGTTATTATTATTATTATTATTATTATTATTATTATTATTGTTATTATTGTTATTGTTGTTATTATTTGTTATTAATGTTATTATTGTTATTATTGTTATTATTGTTATTATTGTTATTATTGTTATTGTTATTGTTATTATTATTATTGTTGTTATTATTGTTATTATTGTTATTATTGTTATTATTGTTATCAGTATTATTGTTATTGTTGTTATTATTGCTATTGTTATTGTTGTTATTGTTGTTATTATTGTTATTGTTGTTATTATTATTATTATTGTTATTAATGTTATATTGTTATTATTGTTATTGTTGTTATTGTTATTATTGTTATTGTTGTTATTGTTGTTATTGTTGTTATTAATGTTATTGTTGTTATTGTTGTTATTATTGTTATTTTTATTGTTGTTATTCTTCTTATTATTATTATTATTGTTATTATTGTTATTGTTGTTATTATTGTTATTATTGTTGTTATTGTTATTGTTGTTATTATTCTTATTATTGTTGTTATTGTTATTATTGTTATAATTGATTTTGTTGTTATTATTGTTGTTATTATTGTTATTGTTGTTTTTGTTAGTATTGTTATTATTGTTATTGTTGTTATTGTTGATATTATTGTTATTATTGTTATTATTGTTATTATTGTTATTATTGTTATTGTTGTTATTGTTGTTATTATTGTTATTATTGTTATTGTTGTTATTATTATTATTGTTGTTATTGTTGTTATTACTGTTATTGTTGTTATTGTTGTTATTGTTGTTATTTTTGTTGTTATTGTTATAGTTATTGTTGTTATTATTCTTATTATTATTGTTACTGTTATTATTGTTATTATTGATATTATTGTTATTATTGTTATTGTTATTGTTGTTATTATTGTTATTGTTATTGTTATTATTGTTATTATTGTTATTATTGTTATTATTGTTATTATTGTTATTATTGTTCTTATTGCTATTATTGTTATTATTGTTATTATTGTTATTAGTGTTATTAATGTTATTATCGTTATTGTTGTTACTGTTGTTATTGTTGTTATTATTTTTATTATAGTTATTGTTGTTATTGTTGTTATTATTTTTATTATTGTTATTATTATTATTATTATTAACGTTATATTGTTATTATTGTTATTGTTGTTATTGTTGTTATTATTGTTGTTATTGTTGTTATTATTGTTATTATTGTTCTTATTGTTATTGATGTTATTATTGTTATTGTTGCTATTGTTGATATTGTTGTTATTGTTATTGTTGTTATTATTGTTATTGTTGTTATTGTTATTATTGTTATTATTGTTATTATTGTTATTATTGTTATTATTGTTATTATTTTTATTGTTATTGTTGTTATTATTGTTATTGTTATTGTTGTTATTATTGTTATTGTTATTGTTATTATTGTTATTGTTGTTATTGTTGTTATTATTGTTATTATTGTTATTATAATTATTATTGTTATTAATGTTATATTGTTATTATTGTTATTGTTGTTATTGTTGTTATTATTGTTATTATTGTTATTGTTGTTATTATTATTATTGTTGTTATTGTTGTTATTACTGTTATTGTTGTTATTGTTGTTATTATTGTTATTTTTGTTATTATTGTTGTTATTGATATTGTTGTTATTATTCTTATTATTGTTGTTATTGTTATTATTGTTATTATTGATATTGTTGTTATTATTGTTATTGTTGTTTTTGTTATTGTTATTATTGTTATTATTGTTAGTATTGTTATTATTGTTCTTATTGCTATTATTGTTACTATTGTTATTAGTGTTATTAATGTTATTATCGTTATTGTTGTTATTGTTGTCATTGTTGTTATTGTTGTTATTATTGTTATTGTTGTTATTGTTGTTATTATTGTTATTGTTGTTATTGTAGTTATTATTGTTATTATTGTTGTTATTGTTAATGTTGTTATTATTGTTATTGTTGTTATTATTATTATTGTTGTTATTGTTGTTATTACTGTTATTATTGTTGTTATTGTTAATGTGGTTATTATTGTTATTGTTGTTATTGTTGTTATTGTTGTTGTTATTGTTATAGTTGTTATTGTTGTTATTATTGTTACTATTGTTATTGTTGTTATTGTTGTTATTGTTGTTGTTATTGTTATAGTTGTTATTGTTGTTATTATTGTTACTATTGTTATTGTTGTTAATATTGTTATTTTTGTTATTGTTGTTATTATTGTTCTTATTGTTTTTATGGATATTGTTGTAATTATTGTTATTGTTGTTATTGTTGTTCTTATTGCTATTATTGTTATTATTGTTATTAGTGTTATTGTTATTGCTATTATTGTTATTATTGTTATTATTGTTATTATTGTTCTTATTGCTATTATTGTTATTATTGTTATTAGTGTTATTAATGTTATTACTGTTATTATTGTTGTTATTATTAATGTGGTTATTATTGTTTTTGTTGTTATTGTTGTTGTTATTGTTATAGTTCTTATTGTTGTTATTATTGTTACTACTGTTATTGTTGTTAATATTGTTATTTTTGTTATTGTTGTTATTATTGTTGTTATTGTATTTATGGTTATTGTTGTAATTATTGTTATTGTTGTTATTGTTGTTATTGTTGTTGTTATTGTTGTTATTGTTTTTATTGTTATTGTGGTTATTATTGTTATTGTTGTTATTGTTATTATTGTTATTGTTATTGTTATTATAGTTATTATTGCTATTGTTGTTATTGTTGTTATTGTTATTGTTGTTATTATTGTTATTGTTGTTATTGTTATTATTGTTATTATTGTTATTATTGTTATTATTGTTATTGTTATTGTTATTATTGTTATTATTGTTATTATTGTTATTATTGTTCTTATTGCTATTATTGTTATTATTGTTATTAGTGTTATTAATGTTATTATCGGTATTGTTGTTATTGTTGTTATTGTTGTTATTGTTGTTATTATTTTTATTATAGTTATTGTTGTTATTATTGTTATTGTTGTTATTGTTGTTATTATTGTTATTATTGTTATTATTATTATTATTGTTATTAATGTTATATTGTTATTATTGTTATTATTGTTATTGTTATTGTTATTATTATTATTGTTGTTATTATTGTTATTATTATTATTATTGTTATTGTTGTTATTATTGTTATTGTTATTATTGTTATTATTATTATTGTTATTATTATTATTATTATCCTAATTGTTATTAATGTTTTTATTATTATTGTTATTATTATTTTTGTTGTTATTGGTGTTGTTGTTATTAATATTATTATTATTATTATTATTATTATTATTGTTATTATTGTTATTGTTGTTATTATTTGTTATTAATGTTATTATTGTTATTATTGTTATTATTGTTATTATTGTTATTATTTTTATTGTTATTGTTATTATTATTATTGTTGTTATTATTGTTATTATTGTTATTATTGTTATTATTGTTATCAGTATTATTGTTATTGTTGTTATTATTGCTATTGTTATTGTTGTTATTGTTGTTATTATTGTTATTGTTGTTATTATTATTATTATTGTTATTAATGTTATATTGTTATTATTGTTATTGTTGTTATTGTTATTATTGTTATTGTTGTTATTGTTGTTATTGTTGTTATTAATGTTATTGTTGTTATTGTTGTTATTATTGTTATTTTTATTGTTGTTATTCTTCTTATTATTATTATTATTGTTATTATTGTTATTGTTGTTATTATTGTTATTATTGTTGTTATTGTTAATGTGGTTATTATTGTTATTGTTGTTATTGTTGTTATTGTTGTTGTTATTGTTATAGTTGTTATTGTTGTTATTATTGTTACTATTGTTATTGTTGTTAATATTGTTATTTTTGTTATTGTTGTTATTATTGTTCTTATTGTTTTTATGGATATTGTTGTAATTATTGTTATTGTTGTTATTGTTGTTATTGTTGTTATTATTGATATTATTGTTATTATTGTTATTATTGTTATTGTTATTGCTATTATTGTTATTATTGTTATTATTGTTATTATTGTTCTTATTGCTATTATTGTTATTATTGTTATTAGTGTTATTAATGTTATTACTGTTATTATTGTTGTTATTATTAATGTGGTTATTATTGTTATTGTTGTTATTGTTGTTGTTATTGTTATAGTTCTTATTGTTGTTATTATTGTTACTACTGTTATTGTTGTTAATATTGTTATTTTTGTTATTGTTGTTATTATTGTTGTTATTGTATTTATGGTTATTGTTGTAATTATTGTTATTGTTGTTATTGTTGTTATTGTTGTTGTTATTGTTGTTATTGTTTTTATTGTTATTGTGGTTATTATTGTTATTGTTGTTATTGTTATTATTGTTATTGTTATTGTTATTATAGTTATTATTGCTATTGTTGTTATTGTTGTTATTGTTATTGTTGTTATTATTGTTATTGTTGTTATTGTTATTATTGTTATTATTGTTATTATTGTTATTATTGTTATTATTGTTATTATTGTTATTATTGTTATTGTTATTGTTATTATTATTATTGTTGTTATTATTGTTATTATTGTTATTATTGTTATTATTGTTATCAGTATTATTGTTATTGTTGTTATTATTGCTATTGTTATTGTTGTTATTGTTGTTATTATTGTTATTGTTGTTATTATTATTATTATTGTTATTTATGTTATATTGTTATTATTGTTATTGTTGTTATTGTTATTATTGTTATTGTTGTTATTATTGTTATTATTATTATTATTGTTATTGTTGTTATTATTGTTATTGTTATTATTGTTATTATTATTATTATTATTATTGTTGTTATTGTTGTTATTATTGTTATTATTGTTATTATTATTATTATTGTTATTAATGTTATATTGTTATTATTGTTATTATTGTTATTGTTATTGTCATTATTATTATTGTTGTTATTATTGTTATTATTATTATTATTGTTATTGTTGTTATTATTGTTATTGTTATTATTGTTATTATTATTATTATTATTATTATTATTATTATTATCCTAATTGTTATTAATGTTTTTATTATTATTGTTATTATTATTTTTGTTGTTATTGGTGTTGTTGTTATTAATATTATTATTATTATTATTATTATTATTATTGTTATTATTGTTATTGTTGTTATTATTTGTTATTAATGTTATTATTGTTATTATTGTTATTATTGTTATTATTGTTATTATTGTTATTGTTATTGTTATTATTATTATTGTTGTTATTATTGTTATTATTGTTATTATTGTTATTATTGTTATCAGTATTATTGTTATTGTTGTTATTATTGCTATTGTTATTGTTGTTATTGTTGTTATTATTGTTATTGTTGTTATTATTATTATTATTGTTATTAATGTTATATTGTTATTATTGTTATTGTTGTTATTGTTATTATTGTTATTGTTGTTATTGTTGTTATTGTTGTTATTAATGTTATTGTTGTTATTGTTGTTATTATTGTTATTTTTATTGTTGTTATTCTTCTTATTATTATTATTATTGTTATTATTGTTATTGTTGTTATTATTGTTATTATTGTTGTTATTGTTATTGTTGTTATTATTCTTATTATTGTTGTTATTGTTATTATTGTTATAATTGATTTTGTTGTTATTATTGTTGTTATTATTGTTATTGTTGTTTTTGTTAGTATTGTTATTATTGTTATTGTTGTTATTGTTGATATTATTGTTATTATTGTTATTATTGTTATTATTGTTCTTATTGCTATTATGGTTATTATTGTTATTATTGTTATTAGTGTTATTAATGTTATTATCGTTATTGTTGTTACTGTTGTTATTGTTGTTATTATTTTTATTATAGTTATTGTTGTTATTGTTGTTATTATTGTTATTATTGTTATTATTATTATTATTATTAACGTTATATTGTTATTATTGTTATTGTTGTTATTGTTGTTATTATTGTTGTTATTGTTGTTATTATTGTTATTATTGTTCTTATTGTTATTGATGTTATTATTGTTATTGTTGCTATTGTTGATATTGTTGTTATTGTTATTGTTGTTATTATTGTTATTGTTGTTATTGTTATTATTGTTATTATTGTTATTATTGTTATTATTGTTATTATTGTTATTATTTTTATTGTTATTGTTGTTATTATTGTTATTGTTATTGTTGTTATTATTGTTATTGTTATTGTTATTATTGTTATTGTTGTTATTGTTGTTATTATTGTTATTATTGTTATTATAATTATTATTGTTATTAATGTTATATTGTTATTATTGTTATTGTTGTTATTGTTGTTATTATTGTTATTATTGTTATTGTTGTTATTATTATTATTGTTGTTATTGTTGTTATTACTGTTATTGTTGTTATTGTTGTTATTATTGTTATTTTTGTTATTATTGTTGTTATTGATATTGTTGTTATTATTCTTATTATTGTTGTTATTGTTATTATTGTTATTATTGATATTGTTGTTATTATTGTAATTGTTGTTTTTGTTATTGTTATTACTGTTATTATTGTTAGTATTGTTATTATTGTTCTTATTGCTATTATTGTTACTATTGTTATTAGTGTTATTAATGTTATTATCGTTATTGTTGTTATTGTTGTCATTGTTGTTATTGTTGTTATTATTGTTATTGTTGTTATTGTTGTTATTATTGTTATTGTTGTTATTGTAGTTATTATTGTTATTATTGTTGTTATTGTTAATGTTGTTATTATTGTTATTGTTGTTATTATTATTATTGTTGTTATTGTTGTTATTACTGTTATTATTGTTGTTATTGTTAATGTGGTTATTATTGTTATTGTTGTTATTGTTGTTATTGTTGTTGTTATTGTTATAGTTGTTATTGTTGTTATTATTGTTACTATTGTTATTGTTGTTAATATTGTTATTTTTGTTATTGTTGTTATTATTGTTCTTATTGTTTTTATGGATATTGTTGTAATTATTGTTATTGTTGTTATTGTTGTTATTGTTGTTATTATTGTTATTATTGTTATTATTGTTATTATTGTTATTGTTATTGCCATTATTGTTATTATTGTTATTATTGTTATTATTGTTCTTATTGCTATTATTGTTATTATTGTTATTAGTGTTATTAATGTTATTACTGTTATTATTGTTGTTATTATTAATGTGGTTATTATTGTTATTGTTGTTATTGTTGTTGTTATTGTTATAGTTCTTATTGTTGTTATTATTGTTACTACTGTTATTGTTGTTAATATTGTTATTTTTGTTATTGTTGTTATTATTGTTGTTATTGTATTTATGGTTATTGTTGTAATTATTGTTATTGTTGTTATTGTAGTTATTGTTGTTGTTATTGTTGTTATTGTTTTTATTGTTATTGTGGTTATTATTGTTATTGTTGTTATCAGTATTATTGTTATTGTTGTTATTATTGCTATTGTTATTGTTGTTATTGTTGTTATTATTGTTATTGTTATTATTATTATTATTATTGTTATTAATGTTATATTGTTATTATTGTTATTGTTGTTATTGTTATTATTGTTATTGTTGTTATTGTTGTTATTGTTGTTATTAATGTTATTGTTGTTATTGTTGTTATTATTGTTATTTTTATTGTTGTTATTCTTCTTATTATTATTATTATTGTTATTATTGTTATTGTTGTTATTATTGTTATTATTGATGTTATTGTTATTGTTGTTATTATTCTTATTATTGTTGTTATTGTTATTATTGTTATAATTGATTTTGTTGTTATTATTGTTGTTATTATTGTTATTGTTGTTTTTGTTAGTATTGTTATTATTGTTATTATTGTTATTGTTGTTATTGTTGATATTATTGTTATTATTGTTATTATTGTTATTATTGTTATTATTGTTATTGTTGTTATTGTTGTTATTATTGTTATTATTGTTATTGTTGTTATTATTATTATTGTTGTTATTGTTGTTATTACTGTTATTGTTGTTATTGTTGTTATTACTGTTATTGTTGTTATTGTTGTTATTGTTGTTATTTTTGTTGTTATTGTTATAGTTATTGTTGTTATTATTCTTATTATTATTGTTACTGTTATTATTGTTATTATTGATATTATTGTTATTATTGTTATTGTTATTGTTGTTATTATTGTTATTGTTATTGTTATTATTGTTATTATTGTTATTATTGTTATTATTGTTATTATTGTTATTATTGTTCTTATTGCTATTATTGTTATTATTGTTATTATTGTTATTAGTGTTATTAATGTTATTATCGTTATTGTTGTTACTGTTGTTATTGTTGTTATTATTTTTATTATAGTTATTGTTGTTATTATTGTTATTGTTATTGTTATTATTGTTATTATTGTTATTATTGTTATTATTGTTATTATTGTTCTTATTGCTATTATTGTTATTATTGTTATTATTGTTATTAGTGTTATTAATGTTATTATCGTTATTGTTGTTACTGTTGTTATTGTTGTTATTATTTTTATTATAGTTATTGTTGTTATTGTTGTTATTATTGTTATTATTGTTATTATTATTATTATTATTAACGTTATATTGTTATTATTGTTATTGTTGTTATTGTTGTTATTATTGTTGTTATTGTTGTTATTATTGTTATTATTGTTCTTATTGTTATTGATGTTATTATTGTTATTGTTGCTATTGTTGATATTGTTGTTATTGTTATTGTTGTTATTATTGTTATTGTTGTTATTGTTATTATTGTTATTATTGTTATTATTGTTATTATTGTTATTATTGTTATTATTTTTATTGTTATTGTTGTTATTATTGTTATTGTTATTGTTGTTATTATTGTTATTGTTATTGTTATTATTGTTATTGTTGTTATTGTTGTAATTATTGTTATTATTGTTATTATAATTATTATTGTTATTAATGTTATATTGTTATTATTGTTATTGTTGTTATTGTTGTTATTATTGTTATTATTGTTATTGTTGTTATTATTATTATTGTTGTTATTGTTGTTATTACTGTTATTGTTGTTATTGTTGTTATTATTGTTATTTTTGTTATTATTGTTGTTATTGATATTGTTGTTATTATTCTTATTATTGTTGTTATTGTTATTATTGTTATTATTGATATTGTTGTTATTATTGTTATTGTTGTTTTTGTTATTGTTATTACTGTTATTATTGTTATTATTGTTGTTATTGTTAATGTGGTTATTATTGTTATTGTTGTTATTGTTGTTATTGTTGTTGTTATTGTTATAGTTGTTATTGTTGTTATTATTGTTACTATTGTTATTGTTGTTAATATTGTTATTTTTGTTATTGTTGTTATTATTGTTCTTATTGTTTTTATGGATATTGTTGTAATTATTGTTATTCTTGTTATTGTTGTTATTGTTGTTATTATTGTTATTATTGTTATTATTGTTATTATTGTTATTGTTATTGCTATTATTGTTATTATTGTTATTATTGTTATTATTGTTCTTATTGCTATTATTGTTATTATTGTTATTAGTGTTATTAATGTTATTACTGTTATTATTGTGTTATTATTAATGTGGTTATTATTGTTATTGTTGTTATTGTTGTTGTTATTGTTATAGTTCTTATTGTTGTTATTATTGTTACTACTGTTATTGTTGTTAATATTGTTATTTTTGTTATTGTTGTTATTATTGTTGTTATTGTATTTATGGTTATTGTTGTAATTATTGTTATTGTTGTTATTGTTGTTATTGTTGTTGTTATTGTTGTTATTGTTTTTATTGTTATTGTGGTTATTATTGTTATTGTTGTTATTGTTATTATTGTTATTGTTATTGTTATTATAGTTATTAGTGCTATTGTTGTTATTGTTGTTATTGTTATTGTTGTTATTATTGTTATTGTTGTTATTGTTATTATTGTTATTATTGTTATTATTGTTATTATTGTTATTGTTATTGTTATTATTGTTATTATTGTTATTATTGTTATTATTGTTCTTATTGCTATTATTGTTATTATTGTTATTAGTGTTATTAATGTTATTATCGGTATTGTTGTTATTGTTGTTATTGTTGTTATTATTTTTATTATAGTTATTGTTGTTATTATTGTTATTGTTGTTATTGTTGTTATTATTGTTATTATTGTTATTATTATTATTATTGTTATTAATGTTATATTGTTATTATTGTTATTATTGTTATTGTTATTGTCATTATTATTATTGTTGTTATTATTGTTATTATTATTATTATTGTTATTGTTGTTATTATTGTTATTGTTATTATTGTTATTATTATTATTATTATTATTATTATTATTATTATTATTATTATTATCCTAATTGTTATTAATGTTTTTATTATTATTGTTATTATTATTTTTGTTGTTATTGGTGTTGTTGTTATTAATATTATTATTATTATTATTATTATTATTATTGTTATTATTGTTATTGTTGTTATTATTTGTTATTAATGTTATTATTGTTATTATTGTTATTATTGTTATTATTGTTATTATTGTTATTGTTATTGTTATTATTATTATTGTTGTTATTATTGTTATTATTGTTATTATTGTCATTATTGTTATCAGTATTATTGTTATTGTTGTTATTATTGCTATTGTTATTGTTGTTATTGTTTGTTATTATTGTTATTGTTGTTATTATTATTATTATTGTTATTAATGTTATATTGTTATTATTGTTATTGTTGTTATTGTTATTATTGTTATTGTTGTTATTGTTGTTATTGTTGTTATTAATGTTATTGTTGTTATTGTTGTTATTATTGTTATTTTTATTATTGTTATTCTTCTTATTATTATTATTATTGTTATTATTGTTATTGTTGTTATTATTGTTATTATTGTTGTTATTGTTATTGTTGTTATTATTCTTATTATTGTTGTTATTGTTATTATTGTTATAATTGATTTTGTTGTTATTATAGTTGTTATTATTGTTATTGATGTTTTTGTTAGTATTGTTATTATTGTTATTGTTGTTATTGTTGATATTATTGTTATTATTGTTATTATTGTTATTATTGTTATTATTGTTATTGTTGTTATTGTTGTTATTATTGTTATTATTGTTATTGTTGTTATTATTATTATTGTTGTTATTGTTGTTATTACTGTTATTGTTGTTATTGTTGTTATTGTTGTTATTTTTGTTGTTATTGTTATAGTTATTGTTGTTATTATTCTTATTATTATTGTTATTGTTATTATTGTTATTATTGATATTATTGTTATTATTGTTATTGTTATTGTTGTTATTATTGTTATTGTTATTGTTATTATTGTTATTATTGTTATTATTGTTATTATTGTTATTATTGTTATTATTGTTCTTATTGCTATTATTGTTATTATTGTTATTATTGTTATTAGTGTTATTAATGTTATTATCGTTATTGTTGTTATTGTTGTCATTGTTGTTATTGTTGTTATTATTGTTATTGTTGTTATTGTTGTTATTATTGTTATTGTTGTTATTGTAGTTATTATTGTTATTATTGTTGTTATTGTTAATGTTGTTATTATTGTTATTGTTGTTATTATTATTATTGTTGTTATTGTTGTTATTACTGTTATTATTGTTGTTATTGTTAATGTGGTTATTATTGTTATTGTTGTTATTGTTGTTATTGTTGTTGTTATAGTTATAGTTGTTATTGTTGTTATTTTTGTTACTATTGTTATTGTTGTTATTGTTGTTATTGTTGTTGTTATTGTTATAGTTGTTATTGTTGTTATTATTGTTACTATTGTTATTGTTGTTAATATTGTTATTTTTGTTATTGTTGTTATTATTGTTCTTATTGTTTTTATGGATATTGTTGTAATTATTGTGATTGTTGTTATTGTTGTTCTTATAGCTATTATTGTTATTATTGTTATTAGTGTTATTGTTATTGCTATTATTGTTATTATTGTTATTATTGTTATTATTGTTCTTATTGCTATTATTGTTATTATTGTTATTAGTGTTATTAATGTTATTACTGTTATTATTGTTGTTATTATTAATGTGGTTATTATTGTTATTGTTGTTATTGTTGTTGTTATTGTTATAGTTCTTATTGTTGTTATTATTGTTACTACTGTTATTGTTGTTAATATTGTTATTTTTGTTATTGTTGTTGTTATTGTTGTTATTGTATTTATGGTTATTGTTGTAATTATTGTTATTGTTGTTATTGTTGTTATTGTTGTTGTTATTGTTGTTATTGTTTTTATTGTTATTGTGGTTATTATTGTTATTGTTGTTATTGTTATTATTGTTATTGTTATTGTTATTATAGTTATTATTGCTATTGTTGTTATTGTTGTTATTGTTATTGTTGTTATTATTGTTATTGTTGTCATTGTTATTATTGTTATTATTGTTATTATTGTTATTATTGTTATTGTTATTGTTATTATTGTTATTATTGTTATTATTGTTATTATTGTTCTTATTGCTATTATTGTTATTATTGTTATTAGTGTTATTAATGTTATTATCGGTATTGTTGTTATTGTTGTTATTGTTGTTATTATTTTTATTATAGTTATTGTTGTTATTATTGTTATTGTTGTTATTGTTGTTATTATTGTTATTATTGTTATTATTATTATTATTGTTATTAATGTTATATTGTTATTATTGTTATTATTGTTATTGTTATTGTCATTATTATTATTGTTGTTATTATTGTTATTATTATTATTATTGTTATTGTTGTTATTATTGTTATTGTTATTATTGTTATTATTATTATTATTATTATTATTATTATTATCCTAATTGTTATTAATGTTTTTATTATTATTGTTATTATTATTTTTGTTGTTATTGGTGTTGTTGTTATTAATATTATTATTATTATTATTATTATTATTATTGTTATTATTGTTATTGTTGTTATTATTTGTTATTAATGTTATTATTGTTATTATTGTTATTATTGTTATTATTGTTATTATTGTTATTGTTATTGTTATTATTATTATTGTTGTTATTATTGTTATTATTGTTATTATTGTTATTATTGTTATCAGTATTATTGTTATTGTTGTTATTATTGCTATTGTTATTGTTGTTATTGTTGTTATTATTGTTATTGTTGTTATTATTATTATTATTGTTATTAATGTTATATTGTTATTATTGTTATTGTTGTTATTGTTATTATTGTTATTGTTGTTATTGTTGTTATTGTTGTTATTAATGTTATTGTTGTTATTGTTGTTATTATTGTTATTTTTATTGTTGTTATTCTTCTTATTATTATTATTATTGTTATTATTGTTATTGTTGTTATTATTGTTATTATTGTTGTTATTGTTAATGTGGTTATTATTGTTATTGTTGTTATTGTTGTTATTGTTGTTGTTATTGTTATAGTTGTTATTGTTGTTATTATTGTTACTATTGTTATTGTTGTTAATATTGTTATTTTTGTTATTGTTGTTATTATTGTTCTTATTGTTTTTATGGATATTGTTGTAATTATTGTTATTGTTGTTATTGTTGTTATTGTTGTTATTATTGTTATTATTGTTATTATTGTTATTATTGTTCTTGTTATTGCTATTATTGTTATTATTGTTATTATTGTTATTATTGTTCTTATTGCTATTATTGTTATTATTGTTATTAGTGTTATTAATGTTATTACTGTTATTATTGTTGTTATTATTAATGTGGTTATTATTGTTATTGTTGTTATTGTTGTTGTTATTGTTATAGTTCTTATTGTTGTTATTATTGTTACTACTGTTATTGTTGTTAATATTGTTATTTTTGTTATTGTTGTTATTATTGTTGTTATTGTATTTATGGTTATTGTTTTAATTATTGTTATTGTTGTTATTGTTGTTATTGTTGTTGTTATTGTTGTTATTGTTTTTATTGTTATTGTGGTTATTATTGTTATTGTTGTTATTGTTATTATTGTTATTGTTATTGTTATTATAGTTATTATTGCTATTGTTGTTATTGTTGTTATTGTTATTGTTGTTATTATTGTTATTGTTGTTATTGTTATTATTGTTATTATTGTTATTATTGTTATTATTGTTATTATTGTTATTATTGTTATTATTGTTATTGTTATTGTTATTATTATTATTGTTGTTATTATTGTTATTATTGTTATTATTGTTATTATTGTTATCAGTATTATTGTTATTGTTGTTATTATTGCTATTGTTATTGTTGTTATTGTTGTTATTATTGTTATTGTTGTTATTATTATTATTACTGTTATTAATGTTATATTGTTAATATTGTTATTGTTGTTATTGTTATTATTGTTATTGTTGTTATTATTGTTATTATTATTATTATTGTTATTGTTGTTATTATTGTTATTGTTATTATTGTTATTATTATTATTATTATTATTATTGTTATTATTGTTATTGTTGTTATTATTTGTTATTAATGTTATTATTTTTATTATTGTTATTATTGTTATTATTGTTATTATTGTTATTGTTATTGTTATTATTATTATTGTTGTTATTATTGTTATTATTGTTATTATTGTTATTATTGTTATTATTGTTATCAGTATTATTGTTATTGTTGTTATTATTGCTATTGTTATTGTTGTTATTGTTGTTATTATTGTTATTGTTGTTATTATTATTATTATTGTTATTAATGTTATATTGTTATTATTGTTATTGTTGTTATTGTTATTATTGTTATTGTTGTTATTGTTGTTATTGTTGTTATTAATGTTATTGTTGTTATTGTTGTTATTATTGTTATTTTTATTGTTGTTATTCTTCTTATTATTATTATTATTGTTATTATTGTTATTGTTGTTATTATTGTTATTATTGTTGTTATTGTTATTGTTGTTATTATTCTTATTATTGTTGTTATTGTTATTATTGTTATAATTGATTTTGTTGTTATTATTGTTGTTATTATTGTTATTGTTGTTTTTGTTAGTATTGTTATTATTGTTATTGTTGTTATTGTTGATATTATTGTTATTATTGTTATTATTGTTATTATTGTTATTATTGTTATTGTTGTTATTGTTGTTATTATTGTTATTATTGTTATTGTTGTTATTATTATTATTGTTGTTATTGTTGTTATTACTGTTATTGTTGTTATTGTTGTTATTGTTGTTATTTTTGTTGTTATTGTTATAGTTATTGTTGTTATTATTCTTATTATTATTGTTACTGTTATTATTGTTATTATTGATATTATTGTTATTATTGTTATTGTTATTGTTGTTATTATTGTTATTGTTATTGTTATTATTGTTATTATTGTTATTATTGTTATTATTGTTATTATTGTTATTATTGTTCTTATTGCTATTATTGTTATTATTGTTATTATTGTTATTAGTGTTATTAATGTTATTATCGTTATTGTTGTTACTGTTGTTATTGTTGTTATTATTTTTATTATAGTTATTGTTGTTATTGTTGTTATTATTGTTATTATTGTTATTATTATTATTATTATTAACGTTATATTGTTATTATTGTTATTGTTGTTATTGTTGTTATTATTGTTGTTATTGTTGTTATTATTGTTATTATTGATCTTATTGTTATTGATGTTATTATTGTTATTGTTGCTATTGTTGATATTGTTGTTATTGTTATTGTTGTTATTATTGTTATTGTTGTTATTGTTATTATTGTTATTATTGTTATTATTGTTATTATTGTTATTATTGTTATTATTTTTATTGTTATTGTTGTTATTATTGTTATTGTTATTGTTGTTATTATTGTTATTGTTATTGTTATTATTGTTATTGTTGTTATTGTTGTTATTATTGTTATTATTGTTATTATAATTATTATTGTTATTAATGTTATATTGTTATTATTGTTATTGTTGTTATTGTTGTTATTATTGTTATTATTGTTATTGTTGTTATTATTATTATTGTTGTTATTGTTGTTATTACTGTTATTGTTGTTATTGTTGTTATTATTGTTATTTTTGTTATTATTGTTGTTATTGATATTGTTGTTATTATTCTTATTATTGTTGTTATTGTTATTATTGTTATTATTGATATTGTTGTTATTATTGTAATTGTTGTTTTTGTTATTGTTATTACTGTTATTATTGTTAGTATTGTTATTATTGTTCTTATTGCTATTATTGTTACTATTGTTATTAGTGTTATTAATGTTATTATCGTTATTGTTGTTATTGTTGTCATTGTTGTTATTGTTGTTATTATTGTTATTGTTGTTATTGTTGTTATTATTGTTATTGTTGTTATTGTAGTTATTATTGTTATTATTGTTGTTATTGTTAATGTTGTTATTATTGTTATTGTTGTTATTATTATGATTGTTGTTATTGTTGTTATTACTGTTATTATTGTTGTTATTACTGTTATTGTTGTTATTGTTGTTATTGTTGTTATTTTTGTTGTTATTGTTATAGTTATTGTTGTTATTATTCTTATTATTATTGTTATTGTTATTATTGTTATTATTGATATTATTGTTATTATTGTTATTGTTATTGTTGTTATTATTGTTATTGTTATTGTTATTATTGTTATTATTGTTATTATTGTTATTATTGTTATTATTGTTATTATTGTTCTTATTGCTATTATTGTTATTATTGTTATTATTGTTATTAGTGTTATTAATGTTATTATCGCTATTGTTGTTATTGTTGTCATTGTTGTTATTGTTGTTATTATTGTTATTGTTGTTATTGTTGTTATTATTGTTATTGTTGTTATTGTAGTTATTATTGTTATTATTGTTGTTATTGTTAATGTTGTTATTATTGTTATTGTTGTTATTATTATTATTGTTGTTATTGTTGTTATTACTGTTATTATTGTTGTTATTGTTAATGTGGTTATTATTGTTATTGTTGTTATTGTTGTTATTGTTGTTGTTATTGTTATAGTTGTTATTGTTGTTATTATTGTTACTATTGTTATTGTTGTTATTGTTGTTATTGTTGTTGTTATTGTTATAGTTGTTATTGTTGTTATTATTGTTACTATTGTTAATGTTGTTAATATTGTCATTTTTGTTATTGTTGTTATTATTGTTCTTATTGTTTTTATGGATATTGTTGTAATTATTGTGATTGTTGTTATTGTTGTTCTTATTGCTATTATTGTTATTATTGTTATTAGTGTTATTGTTATTTCTATTATTGTTATTATTGTTATTATTGTTATTATTGTTCTTATTGCTATTATTGTTATTATTGTTATTAGTGTTATTAATGTTATTACTGTTATTATTGTTGTTATTATTAATGTGGTTATTATTGTTATTGTTGTTATTGTTGTTGTTATTGTTATAGTTCTTATTGTTGTTATTATTGTTACTACTGTTATTGTTGTTAATATTGTTATTTTTGTTATTGTTGTTGTTATTGTTGTTATTGTATTTATGGTTATTGTTGTAATTATTGTTATTGTTGTTATTGTTGTTATTGTTGTTGTTATTGTTGTTATTGTTTTTATTGTTATTGTGGTTATTATTGTTATTGTTGTTATTGTTATTATTGTTATTGTTATTGTTATTATAGTTATTATTGCTATTGTTGTTATTGTTGTTATTGTTATTGTTGTTATTATTGTTATTGTTGTCATTGTTATTATTGTTATTATTGTTATTATTGTTATTATTGTTATTGTTATTGTTATTATTGTTATTATTGTTATTATTGTTATTATTGTTCTTATTGCTATTATTGTTATTATTGTTATTAGTGTTATTAATGTTATTATCGGTATTGTTGTTATTGTTGTTATTGTTGTTATTATTTTTATTATAGTTATTGTTGTTATTATTGTTATTGTTGTTATTGTTGTTATTATTGTTATTATTGTTATTATTATTATTATTGTTATTAATGTTATATTGTTATTATTGTTATTATTGTTATTGTTATTGTCATTATTATTATTGTTGTTATTATTGTTATTATTATTATTATTGTTATTGTTGTTATTATTGTTATTGTTATTATTGTTATTATTATTATTATTATTATTATTATTATTATCCTAATTGTTATTAATGTTTTTATTATTATTGTTATTATTATTTTTGTTGTTATTGGTGTTGTTGTTATTAATATTATTATTATTATTATTATTATTATTATTGTTATTATTGTTATTGTTGTTATTATTTGTTATTAATGTTATTATTGTTATTATTGTTATTATTGTTATTATTGTTATTATTGTTATTGTTATTGTTATTATTATTATTGTTGTTATTATTGTTATTATTGTTATTATTGTTATTATTGTTATTATTGTTATCAGTATTATTGTTATTGTTGTTATTATTGCTATTGTTATTGTTGTTATTGTTGTTATTATTGTTATTGTTGTTATTATTATTATTATTGTTATTAATGTTATATTGTTATTATTGTTATTGTTGTTATTGTTATTATTGTTATTGTTGTTATTGTTGTTATTGTTGTTATTAATGTTATTGTTGTTATTGTTGTTATTATTGTTATTTTTATTGTTGTTATTCTTCTTATTATTATTATTATTGTTATTATTGTTATTGTTGTTATTATTGTTATTATTGTTGTTATTGTTAATGTGGTTATTATTGTTATTGTTGTTATTGTTGTTATTGTTGTTGTTATTGTTATAGTTGTTATTGTTGTTATTATTGTTACTATTGTTATTGTTGTTAATATTGTTATTTTTGTTATTGTTGTTATTATTGTTCTTATTGTTTTTATGGATATTGTTGTAATTATTGTTATTGTTGTTATTGTTGTTATTGTTGTTATTATTGTTATTATTGTTATTATTGTTATTATTGTTATTGTTATTGCTATTATTGTTATTATTGTTATTATTGTTATTATTGTTCTTATTGCTATTATTGTTATTATTGTTATTAGTGTTATTAATGTTATTACTGTTATTATTGTTGTTATTATTAATGTGGTTATTATTGTTATTGTTGTTATTGTTGTTGTTATTGTTATAGTTCTTATTGTTGTTATTATTGTTACTACTGTTATTGTTGTTAATATTGTTATTTTTGTTATTGTTGTTATTATTGTTGTTATTGTATTTATGGTTATTGTTGTAATTATTGTTATTGTTGTTATTGTTGTTATTGTTGTTGTTATTGTTGTTATTGTTTTTATTGTTATTGTGGTTATTATTGTTATTGTTGTTATTGTTATTATTGTTATTGTTATTGTTATTATAGTTATTATTGCTATTGTTGTTATTGTTGTTATTGTTATTGTTGTTATTATTGTTATTGTTGTTATTGTTATTATTGTTATTATTGTTATTATTGTTATTATTGTTATTATTGTTATTATTGTTATTATTGTTATTGTTATTGTTATTATTATTATTGTTGTTATTATTGTTATTATTGTTATTATTGTTATTATTGTTATCAGTATTATTGTTATTGTTGTTATTATTGCTATTGTTATTGTTGTTATTGTTGTTATTATTGTTATTGTTGTTATTATTATTATTATTGTTATTTATGTTATATTGTTATTATTGTTATTGTTGTTATTGTTATTATTGTTATTGTTGTTATTATTGTTATTATTATTATTATTGTTATTGTTGTTATTATTGTTATTGTTATTATTGTTATTATTATTATTATTATTATTGTTGTTATTGTTGTTATTATTGTTATTATTGTTATTATTATTATTATTGTTATTAATGTTATATTGTTATTATTGTTATTATTGTTATTGTTATTGTCATTATTATTATTGTTGTTATTATTGTTATTATTATTATTATTGTTATTGTTGTTATTATTGTTATTGTTATTATTGTTATTATTATTATTATTATTATTATTATTATTATTATCCTAATTGTTATTAATGTTTTTATTATTATTGTTATTATTATTTTTGTTGTTATTGGTGTTGTTGTTATTAATATTATTATTATTATTATTATTATTATTATTGTTATTATTGTTATTGTTGTTATTATTTGTTATTAATGTTATTATTGTTATTATTGTTATTATTGTTATTATTGTTATTATTGTTATTGTTATTGTTATTATTATTATTGTTGTTATTATTGTTATTATTGTTATTATTGTTATTATTGTTATCAGTATTATTGTTATTGTTGTTATTATTGCTATTGTTATTGTTGTTATTGTTGTTATTATTGTTATTGTTGTTATTATTATTATTATTGTTATTAATGTTATATTGTTATTATTGTTATTGTTGTTATTGTTATTATTGTTATTGTTGTTATTGTTGTTATTGTTGTTATTAATGTTATTGTTGTTATTGTTGTTATTATTGTTATTTTTATTGTTGTTATTCTTCTTATTATTATTATTATTGTTATTATTGTTATTGTTGTTATTATTGTTATTATTGTTGTTATTGTTATTGTTGTTATTATTCTTATTATTGTTGTTATTGTTATTATTGTTATAATTGATTTTGTTGTTATTATTGTTGTTATTATTGTTATTGTTGTTTTTGTTAGTATTGTTATTATTGTTATTGTTGTTATTGTTGATATTATTGTTATTATTGTTATTATTGTTATTATTGTTATTATTGTTATTGTTGTTATTGTTGTTATTATTGTTATTATTGTTATTGTTGTTATTATTATTATTGTTGTTATTGTTGTTATTACTGTTATTGTTGTTATTGTTGTTATTGTTGTTATTTTTGTTGTTATTGTTATAGTTATTGTTGTTATTATTCTTATTATTATTGTTACTGTTATTATTGTTATTATTTTTATTATTGTTATTATTGTTATTGTTATTGTTGTTATTATTGTTATTGTTATTGTTATTATTGTTATTATTGTTATTATTGTTATTATTGTTATTATTGTTATTATTGTTCTTATTGCTATTATTGTTATTATTGTTATTATTGTTATTAGTGTTATTAATGTTATTATCGTTATTGTTGTTACTGTTGTTATTGTTGTTATTATTTTTATTATAGTTATTGTTGTTATTGTTGTTATTATTGTTATTATTGTTATTATTATTATTATTATTAACGTTATATTGTTATTATTGTTATTGTTGTTATTGTTGTTATTATTGTTGTTATTGTTGTTATTATTGTTATTATTGTTCTTATTGTTATTGATGTTATTATTGTTATTGTTGCTATTGTTGATATTGTTGTTATTGTTATTGTTGTTATTATTGTTATTGTTGTTATTGTTATTATTGTTATTATTGTTATTATTGTTATTATTGTTATTATTGTTATTATTTTTATTGTTATTGTTGTTATTATTGTTATTGTTATTGTTGTTATTATTGTTATTGTTATTGTTATTATTGTTATTGTTGTTATTGTTGTTATTATTGTTATTATTGTTATTATAATTATTATTGTTATTAATGTTATATTGTTATTATTGTTATTGTTGTTATTGTTGTTATTATTGTTATTATTGTTATTGTTGTTATTATTATTATTGTTGTTATTGTTGTTATTACTGTTATTGTTGTTATTGTTGTTATTATTGTTATTTTTGTTATTATTGTTGTTATTGATATTGTTGTTATTATTCTTATTATTGTTGTTATTGTTATTATTGTTATTATTGATATTGTTGTTATTATTGTAATTGTTGTTTTTGTTATTGTTATTACTGTTATTATTGTTAGTATTGTTATTATTGTTCTTATTGCTATTATTGTTACTATTGTTATTAGTGTTATTAATGTTATTATCGTTATTGTTGTTTTTGTTGTCATTGTTGTTATTGTTGTTATTATTGTTATTGTTGTTATTGTTGTTATTATTGTTATTGTTGTTAATGTAGTTATTATTGTTATTATTGTTGTTATTGTTAATGTTGTTATTATTGTTATTGTTGTTATTATTATTATTGTTGTTATTGTTGTTATTACTGTTATTATTGTTGTTATTGTTAATGTGGTTATTATTGTTATTGTTGTTATTGTTGTTATTGTTGTTGTTATTGTTATAGTTGTTATTGTTGTTATTATTGTTACTATTGTTATTGTTGTTAATATTGTTATTTTTGTTATTGTTGTTATTATTGTTCTTATTGTTTTTATGGATATTGTTGTAATTATTGTTATTGTTGTTATTGTTGTTATTGTTGTTATTATTGTTATTATTGTTATTATTGTTATTATTGTTATTGTTGTTATTGTTGTTATTATTGTTATTATTGTTATTATTGTTCTTATTGCTATTATTGTTATTATTGTTATTAGTGTTATTAATGTTATTACTGTTATTATTGTTGTTATTATTAATGTGGTTATTATTGTTATTGTTGTTATTGTTGTTGTTATTGTTATAGTTCTTATTGTTGTTATTATTGTTACTACTGTTATTGTTGTTAATATTGTTATTTTTGTTATTGTTGTTATTATTGTTGTTATTGTATTTATGGTTATTGTTGTAATTATTGTTATTGTTGTTATTGTTGTTATTGTTGTTGTTATTGTTGTTATTGTTTTTATTGTTATTGTGGTTATTATTGTTATTGTTGTTATCAGTATTATTGTTATTGTTGTTATTATTGCTATTGTTATTGTTGTTATTGTTGTTATTATTGTTATTGTTATTATTATTATTATTATTGTTATTAATGTTATATTGTTATTATTGTTATTGTTGTTATTGTTATTATTGTTATTGTTGTTATTGTTGTTATTGTTGTTATTAATGTTATTGTTGTTATTGTTGTTATTATTGTTATTTTTATTGTTGTTATTCTTCTTATTATTATTATTATTGTTATTATTGTTATTGTTGTTATTATTGTTATTATTGTTGTTATTGTTATTGTTGTTATTATTCTTATTATTGTTGTTATTGTTATTATTGTTATAATTGATTTTGTTGTTATTATTGTTGTTATTATTGTTATTGTTGTTTTTGTTAGTATTGTTATTATTGTTATTGTTGTTATTGTTGATATTATTGTTATTATTGTTATTATTGTTATTATTGTTATTATTGTTATTGTTGTTATTGTTGTTATTATTGTTATTATTGTTATTGTTGTTATTATTATTATTGTTGTTATTGTTGTTATTACTGTTATTGTTGTTATTGTTGTTATTACTGTTATTGTTGTTATTGTTGTTATTGTTGTTATTTTTGTTGTTATTGTTATTATTGTTATTATTGTTATTATTGTTATTATTGTTCTTATTGCTATTATTGTTATTATTGTTATTATTGTTATTAGTGTTATTAATGTTATTATCGTTATTGTTGTTACTGTTGTTATTGTTGTTATTATTTTTATTATAGTTATTGTTGTTATTATTGTTATTGTTATTGTTATTATTGTTATTATTGTTATTATTGTTATTATTGTTATTATTGTTCTTATTGCTATTATTGTTATTATTGTTATTATTGTTATTAGTGTTATTAATGTTATTATCGTTATTGTTGTTACTGTTGTTATTGTTGTTATTATTTTTATTATAGTTATTGTTGTTATTGTTGTTATTATTGTTATTATTGTTATTATTATTATTATTATTAACGTTATATTGTTATTATTGTTATTGTTGTTATTGTTGTTATTATTGTTGTTATTGTTGTTATTATTGTTATTATTGTTCTTATTGTTATTGATGTTATTATTGTTATTGTTGCTATTGTTGATATTGTTGTTATTGTTATTGTTGTTATTATTGTTATTGTTGTTATTGTTATTATTGTTATTATTGTTATTATTGTTATTATTGTTATTATTGTTATTATTTTTATTGTTATTGTTGTTATTATTGTTATTGTTATTGTTGTTATTATTGTTATTGTTATTGTTATTATTGTTATTGTTGTTATTGTTGTAATTATTGTTATTATTGTTATTATAATTATTATTGTTATTAATGTTATATTGTTATTATTGTTATAGTTCTTATTGTTGTTATTATTGTTACTACTGTTATTGTTGTTAATATTGTTATTTTTGTTATTGTTGTTATTATTGTTGTTATTGTATTTATGGTTATTGTTGTAATTATTGTTATTGTTGTTATTGTTGTTATTGTTGTTGTTATTGTTGTTATTGTTTTTATTGTTATTGTGGTTATTATTGTTATTGTTGTTATCAGTATTATTGTTATTGTTGTTATTATTGCTATTGTTATTGTTGTTATTGTTGTTATTATTGTTATTGTTATTATTATTATTATTATTGTTATTAATGTTATATTGTTATTATTGTTATTGTTGTTATTGTTATTATTGTTATTGTTGTTATTGTTGTTATTGTTGTTATTAATGTTATTGTTGTTATTGTTGTTATTATTGTTATTTTTATTGTTGTTATTCTTCTTATTATTATTATTATTGTTATTATTGTTATTGTTGTTATTATTGTTATTATTGTTGTTATTGTTATTGTTGTTATTATTCTTATTATTGTTGTTATTGTTATTATTGTTATAATTGATTTTGTTGTTATTATTGTTGTTATTATTGTTATTGTTGTTTTTGTTAGTATTGTTATTATTGTTATTGTTGTTATTGTTGATATTATTGTTATTATTGTTATTATTGTTATTATTGTTATTATTGTTATTGTTGTTATTGTTGTTATTATTGTTATTATTGTTATTGTTGTTATTATTATTATTGTTGTTATTGTTGTTATTACTGTTATTGTTGTTATTGTTGTTATTACTGTTATTGTTGTTATTGTTGTTATTGTTGTTATTTTTGTTGTTATTGTTCTTATTGTTATTATTGTTATTATTGTTATTATTGTTCTTATTGCTATTATTGTTATTATTGTTATTATTGTTATTAGTGTTATTAATGTTATTATCGTTATTGTTGTTACTGTTGTTATTGTTGTTATTATTTTTATTATAGTTATTGTTGTTATTATTGTTATTGTTATTGTTATTATTGTTATTATTGTTATTATTGTTATTATTGTTATTATTGTTCTTATTGCTATTATTGTTATTATTGTTATTATTGTTATTAGTGTTATTAATGTTATTATCGTTATTGTTGTTACTGTTGTTATTGTTGTTATTATTTTTATTATAGTTATTGTTGTTATTGTTGTTATTATTGTTATTATTGTTATTATTATTATTATTATTAACGTTATATTGTTATTATTGTTATTGTTGTTATTGTTGTTATTATTGTTGTTATTGTTGTTATTATTGTTATTATTGTTCTTATTGTTATTGATGTTATTATTGTTATTGTTGCTATTGTTGATATTGTTGTTATTGTTATTGTTGTTATTATTGTTATTGTTGTTATTGTTATTATTGTTATTATTGTTATTATTGTTATTATTGTTATTATTGTTATTATTTTTATTGTTATTGTTGTTATTATTGTTATTGTTATTGTTGTTATTATTGTTATTGTTATTGTTATTATTGTTATTGTTGTTATTGTTGTAATTATTGTTATTATTGTTATTATAATTATTATTGTTATTAATGTTATATTGTTATTATTGTTATTGTTGTTATTGTTGTTATTATTGTTATTATTGTTATTGTTGTTATTATTATTATTGTTGTTATTGTTGTTATTACTGTTATTGTTGTTATTGTTGTTATTATTGTTATTTTTGTTATTATTGTTGTTATTGATATTGTTGTTATTATTCTTATTATTGTTGTTATTGTTATTATTGTTATTATTGATATTGTTGTTATTATTGTTATTGTTGTTTTTGTTATTGTTATTACTGTTATTATTGTTATTATTGTTGTTATTGTTAATGTGGTTATTATTGTTATTGTTGTTATTGTTGTTATTGTTGTTGTTATTGTTATAGTTGTTATTGTTGTTATTATTGTTACTATTGTTATTGTTGTTAATATTGTTATTTTTGTTATTGTTGTTATTATTGTTCTTATTGTTTTTATGGATATTGTTGTAATTATTGTTATTCTTGTTATTGTTGTTATTGTTGTTATTATTGTTATTATTGTTATTATTGTTATTATTGTTATTGTTATTGCTATTATTGTTATTATTGTTATTATTGTTATTATTGTTCTTATTGCTATTATTGTTATTATTGTTATTAGTGTTATTAATGTTATTACTGTTATTATTGTGTTATTATTAATGTGGTTATTATTGTTATTGTTGTTATTGTTGTTGTTATTGTTATAGTTCTTATTGTTGTTATTATTGTTACTACTGTTATTGTTGTTAATATTGTTATTTTTGTTATTGTTGTTATTATTGTTGTTATTGTATTTATGGTTATTGTTGTAATTATTGTTATTGTTGTTATTGTTGTTATTGTTGTTGTTATTGTTGTTATTGTTTTTATTGTTATTGTGGTTATTATTGTTATTGTTGTTATTGTTATTATTGTTATTGTTATTGTTATTATAGTTATTAGTGCTATTGTTGTTATTGTTGTTATTGTTATTGTTGTTATTATTGTTATTGTTGTTATTGTTATTATTGTTATTATTGTTATTATTGTTATTATTGTTATTGTTATTGTTATTATTGTTATTATTGTTATTATTGTTATTATTGTTCTTATTGCTATTATTGTTATTATTGTTATTAGTGTTATTAATGTTATTATTGTTATTATTGTTATTGTTGTTATTGTTGTTATTGTTGTTATTAATGTTATTGTTGTTATTGTTGTTATTATTGTTATTTTTATTATTGTTATTCTTCTTATTATTATTATTATTGTTATTATTGTTATTGTTGTTATTATTGTTATTATTGTTGTTATTGTTATTGTTGTTATTATTCTTATTATTGTTGTTATTGTTATTATTGTTATAATTGATTTTGTTGTTATTATTGTTGTTATTATTGTTATTGATGTTTTTGTTAGTATTGTTATTATTGTTATTGTTGTTATTGTTGATATTATTGTTATTATTGTTATTATTGTTATTATTGTTATTATTGTTATTGTTGTTATTGTTGTTATTATTGTTATTATTGTTATTGTTGTTATTATTATTATTGTTGTTATTGTTGTTATTACTGTTATTGTTGTTATTGTTGTTATTGTTGTTATTTTTGTTGTTATTGTTATAGTTATTGTTGTTATTATTCTTATTATTATTGTTATTGTTATTATTGTTATTATTGATATTATTGTTATTATTGTTATTGTTATTGTTGTTATTATTGTTATTGTTATTGTTATTATTGTTATTATTGTTATTATTGTTATTATTGTTATTATTGTTATTATTGTTCTTATTGCTATTATTGTTATTATTGTTATTATTGTTATTAGTGTTATTAATGTTATTATCGTTATTGTTGTTATTGTTGTCATTGTTGTTATTGTTGTTATTATTGTTATTGTTGTTATTGTTGTTATTATTGTTATTGTTGTTATTGTAGTTATTATTGTTATTATTGTTGTTATTGTTAATGTTGTTATTATTGTTATTGTTGTTATTATTATTATTATTGTTGTTATTGTTGTTATTACTGTTATTATTGTTGTTATTGTTAATGTGGTTATTATTGTTATTGTTGTTATTGTTGTTATTGTTGTTGTTATAGTTATAGTTGTTATTGTTGTTATTATTGTTACTATTGTTATTGTTGTTATTGTTGTTATTGTTGTTGTTATTGTTATAGTTGTTATTGTTGTTATTATTGTTACTATTGTTATTGTTGTTAATATTGTTATTTTTGTTATTGTTGTTATTATTGTTCTTATTGTTTTTATGGATATTGTTGTAATTATTGTGATTGTTGTTATTGTTGTTCTTATAGCTATTATTGTTATTATTGTTATTAGTGTTATTGTTATTGCTATTATTGTTATTATTGTTATTATTGTTATTATTGTTCTTATTGCTATTATTGTTATTATTGTTATTAGTGTTATTAATGTTATTACTGTTATTATTGTTGTTATTATTAATGTGGTTATTATTGTTATTGTTGTTATTGTTGTTGTTATTGTTATAGTTCTTATTGTTGTTATTATTGTTACTACTGTTATTGTTGTTAATATTGTTATTTTTGTTATTGTTGTTGTTATTGTTGTTATTGTATTTATGGTTATTGTTGTAATTATTGTTATTGTTGTTATTGTTGTTATTGTTGTTGTTATTGTTGTTATTGTTTTTATTGTTATTGTGGTTATTATTGTTATTGTTGTTATTGTTATTATTGTTATTGTTATTGTTATTATAGTTATTATTGCTATTGTTGTTATTGTTGTTATTGTTATTGTTGTTATTATTGTTATTGTTGTCATTGTTATTATTGTTATTATTGTTATTATTGTTATTATTGTTATTGTTATTGTTATTATTGTTATTATTGTTATTATTGTTATTATTGTTCTTATTGCTATTATTGTTATTATTGTTATTAGTGTTATTAATGTTATTATCGGTATTGTTGTTATTGTTGTTATTGTTGTTATTATTTTTATTATAGTTATTGTTGTTATTATTGTTATTGTTGTTATTGTTGTTATTATTGTTATTATTGTTATTATTATTATTATTGTTATTAATGTTATATTGTTATTATTGTTATTATTGTTATTGTTATTGTCATTATTGTTATTGTTGTTATTATTGTTATTATTATTATTATTGTTATTGTTGTTATTATTGTTATTGTTATTATTGTTATTATTATTATTATTATTATTATTATTATTATCCTAATTGTTATTAATGTTTTTATTATTATTGTTATTATTATTTTTGTTGTTATTGGTGTTGTTGTTATTAATATTATTATTATTATTATTATTATTATTATTGTTATTATTGTTATTGTTGTTATTATTTGTTATTAATGTTATTATTGTTATTATTGTTATTATTGTTATTATTGTTATTATTGTTATTGTTATTGTTATTATTATTATTGTTGTTATTATTGTTATTATTGTTATTATTGTTATTATTGTTATCAGTATTATTGTTATTGTTGTTATTATTGCTATTGTTATTGTTGTTATTGTTGTTATTATTGTTATTGTTGTTATTATTATTATTATTGTTATTAATGTTATATTGTTATTATTGTTATTGTTGTTATTGTTATTATTGTTATTGTTGTTATTGTTGTTATTGTTGTTATTAATGTTATTGTTGTTATTGTTGTTATTATTGTTATTTTTATTGTTGTTATTCTTCTTATTATTATTATTATTGTTATTATTGTTATTGTTGTTATTATTGTTATTATTGTTGTTATTGTTAATGTGGTTATTATTGTTATTGTTGTTATTGTTGTTATTGTTGTTGTTATTGTTATAGTTGTTATTGTTGTTATTATTGTTACTATTGTTATTGTTGTTAATATTGTTATTTTTGTTATTGTTGTTATTATTGTTCTTATTGTTTTTATGGATATTGTTGTAATTATTGTTATTGTTGTTATTGTTGTTATTGTTGTTATTATTGTTATTATTGTTATTATTGTTATTATTGTTCTTGTTATTGCTATTATTGTTATTATTGTTATTATTGTTATTATTGTTCTTATTGCTATTATTGTTATTATTGTTATTAGTGTTATTAATGTTATTACTGTTATTATTGTTGTTATTATTAATGTGGTTATTATTGTTATTGTTGTTATTGTTGTTGTTATTGTTATAGTTCTTATTGTTGTTATTATTGTTACTACTGTTATTGTTGTTAATATTGTTATTTTTGTTATTGTTGTTATTATTGTTGTTATTGTATTTATGGTTATTGTTTTAATTATTGTTATTGTTGTTATTGTTGTTATTGTTGTTGTTATTGTTGTTATTGTTTTTATTGTTATTGTGGTTATTATTGTTATTGTTGTTATTGTTATTATTGTTATTGTTATTGTTATTATAGTTATTATTGCTATTGTTGTTATTGTTGTTATTGTTATTGTTGTTATTATTGTTATTGTTGTTATTGTTATTATTGTTATTATTGTTATTATTGTTATTATTGTTATTATTGTTATTATTGTTATTATTGTTATTGTTATTGTTATTATTATTATTGTTGTTATTATTGTTATTATTGTTATTATTGTTATTATTGTTATCAGTATTATTGTTATTGTTGTTATTATTTCTATTGTTATTGTTGTTATTGTTGTTATTATTGTTATTGTTGTTATTATTATTATTATTGTTATTAATGTTATATTGTTATTATTGTTATTGTTGTTATTGTTATTATTGTTATTGTTGTTATTATTGTTATTATTATTATTATTGTTATTGTTGTTATTATTGTTATTGTTATTATTGTTATTATTATTATTATTATTATTATTGTTATTATTGTTATTGTTGTTATTATTTGTTATTAATGTTATTATTTTTATTATTGTTATTATTGTTATTATTGTTATTATTGTTATTGTTATTGTTATTATTATTATTGTTGTTATTATTGTTATTATTGTTATTATTGTTATTATTGTTATTATTGTTATCAGTATTATTGTTATTGTTGTTATTATTGCTATTGTTATTGTTGTTATTGTTGTTATTATTGTTATTGTTGTTATTATTATTATTATTGTTATTAATGTTATATTGTTATTATTGTTATTGTTGTTATTGTTATTATTGTTATTGTTGTTATTGTTGTTATTGTTGTTATTAATGTTATTGTTGTTATTGTTGTTATTATTGTTATTTTTATTGTTGTTATTCTTCTTATTATTATTATTATTGTTATTATTGTTATTGTTGTTATTATTGTTATTATTGTTGTTATTGTTATTGTTGTTATTATTCTTATTATTGTTATTATTGTTATTATTGTTATTGTTGTTATAATTATTATTGTTGTTATTGTTGTTATTACTGTTATTGTTGTTATTGTTGTTATTATTGTTATTTTTGTTATTATTGTTGTTATTGATATTGTTGTTATTATTCTTATTATTGTTGTTATTGTTATTATTGTTATTATTGATATTGTTGTTATTATTGTAATTGTTGTTTTTGTTATTGTTATTACTGTTATTATTGTTAGTATTGTTATTATTGTTCTTATTGCTATTATTGTTACTATTGTTATTAGTGTTATTAATGTTATTATCGTTATTGTTGTTATTGTTGTCATTGTTGTTATTGTTGTTATTATTGTTATTGTTGTTATTGTTGTTATTATTGTTATTGTTGTTATTGTAGTTATTATTGTTATTATTGTTGTTATTGTTAATGTTGTTATTATTGTTATTGTTGTTATTATTATGATTGTTGTTATTGTTGTTATTACTGTTATTATTGTTGTTATTACTGTTATTGTTGTTATTGTTGTTATTGTTGTTATTTTTGTTGTTATTGTTATAGTTATTGTTGTTATTATTCTTATTATTATTGTTATTGTTATTATTGTTATTATTGATATTATTGTTATTATTGTTATTGTTATTGTTGTTATTATTGTTATTGTTATTGTTATTATTGTTATTATTGTTATTATTGTTATTATTGTTATTATTGTTATTATTGTTCTTATTGCTATTATTGTTATTATTGTTATTATTGTTATTAGTGTTATTAATGTTATTATCGTTATTGTTGTTATTGTTGTCATTGTTGTTATTGTTGTTATTATTGTTATTGTTGTTATTGTTGTTATTATTGTTATTGTTGTTATTGTAGTTATTATTGTTATTATTGTTGTTATTGTTAATGTTGTTATTATTGTTATTGTTGTTATTATTATTATTATTGTTATTGTTGTTATTACTGTTATTATTGTTGTTATTGTTAATGTGGTTATTATTGTTACTGTTGTTATTGTTGTTATTGTTGTTGTTATTGTTATAGTTGTTATTGTTGTTATTATTGTTACTATTGTTATTGTTGTTATTATTGTTACTATTGTTATTGTTGTTAATATTGTTATTTTTGTTATTGTTGTTATTATTGTTCTTATTGTTTTTATGGATATTGTTGTAATTATTGTGATTGTTGTTATTGTTGTTCTTATTGCTATTATTGTTATTATTGTTATTAGTGTTATTGTTATTGCTATTATTGTTATTATTGTTATTATTGTTATTATTGTTCTTATTGCTATTATTGTTATTATTGTTATTAGTGTTATTAATGTTATTACTGTTATTATTGTTGTTATTATTAATGTGGTTATTATTGTTATTGTTGTTATTGTTGTTGTTATTGTTATAGTTCTTATTGTTGTTATTATTGTTACTACTGTTATTGTTGTTAATATTGTTATTTTTGTTATTGTTGTTGTTATTGTTGTTATTGTATTTATGGTTATTGTTGTAATTATTGTTATTGTTGTTATTGTTGTTATTGTTGTTGTTATTGTTGTTATTGTTTTTATTGTTATTGTGGTTATTATTGTTATTGTTGTTATTGTTATTATTGTTATTGTTATTGTTATTATAGTTATTATTGCTATTGTTGTTATTATTGTAATTGTTGTTTTTGTTATTGTTATTACTGTTATTATTGTTAGTATTGTTATTATTGTTCTTATTGCTATTATTGTTACTATTGTTATTAGTGTTATTAATGTTATTATCGTTATTGTTGTTATTGTTGTCATTGTTGTTATTGTTGTTATTATTGTTATTGTTGTTATTGTTGTTATTATTGTTATTGTTGTTATTGTAGTTATTATTGTTATTATTGTTGTTATTGTTAATGTTGTTATTATTGTTATTGTTGTTATTATTATGATTGTTGTTATTGTTGTTATTACTGTTATTATTGTTGTTATTACTGTTATTGTTGTTATTGTTGTTATTGTTGTTATTTTTGTTGTTATTGTTATAGTTATTGTTGTTATTATTCTTATTATTATTGTTATTGTTATTATTGTTATTATTGATATTATTGTTATTATTGTTATTGTTATTGTTGTTATTATTGTTATTGTTATTGTTATTATTGTTATTATTGTTATTATTGTTATTATTGTTATTATTGTTATTATTGTTCTTATTGCTATTATTGTTATTATTGTTATTATTGTTATTAGTGTTATTAATGTTATTATCGTTATTGTTGTTATTGTTGTCATTGTTGTTATTGTTGTTATTATTGTTATTGTTGTTATTGTTGTTATTATTGTTATTGTTGTTATTGTAGTTATTATTGTTATTATTGTTGTTATTGTTAATGTTGTTATTATTGTTATTGTTGTTATTATTATTATTGTTGTTATTGTTGTTATTACTGTTATTATTGTTGTTATTGTTAATGTGGTTATTATTGTTATTGTTGTTATTGTTGTTATTGTTGTTGTTATTGTTATAGTTGTTATTGTTGTTATTATTGTAACTATTGTTATTGTTGTTATTGTTGTTATTGTTGTTGTTATTGTTATAGTTGTTATTGTTGTTATTATTGTTACTATTGTTATTGTTGTTAATATTGTTATTTTTGTTATTGTTGTTATTATTGTTCTTATTGTTTTTATGGATATTGTTGTAATTATTGTGATTGTTGTTATTGTTGTTCTTATTGCTATTATTGTTATTATTGTTATTAGTGTTATTGTTATTGCTATTATTGTTATTATTGTTATTATTGTTATTATTGTTCTTATTGCTATTATTGTTATTATTGTTATTAGTGTTATTAATGTTATTACTGTTATTATTGTTGTTATTATTAATGTGGTTATTATTGTTATTGTTGTTATTGTTGTTGTTATTGTTATAGTTCTTATTGTTGTTATTATTGTTACTACTGTTATTGTTGTTAATATTGTTATTATTGTTATTGTTGTTGTTATTGTTGTTATTGTATTTATGGTTATTGTTGTAATTATTGTTATTGTTGTTATTGTTGTTATTGTTGTTGTTATTGTTGTTATTGTTTTTATTGTTATTGTGGTTATTATTGTTATTGTTGTTATTGTTATTATTGTTATTGTTATTGTTATTATAGTTATTATTGCTATTGTTGTTATTGTTGTTATTGTTATTGTTGTTATTATTGTTATTGTTGTCATTGTTATTATTGTTATTATTGTTATTATTGTTATTATTGTTATTGTTATTGTTATTATTGTTATTATTGTTATTA